>NC_080583.1:28742429-29045460 GCF_029962835.1 Magnolia sinica
GGGTTCCTCTATCTCACCGTATATCTCTCTTTATCTCTCTCTTTCTCTCTTTCTTTGTAATGGTGTGGATCCCACCAATATGTGCTACATCTACCCCGTCCATCTACATTAGACGGTGTGGCCCACTCTATTGCAGATGATGATCCACACCATCCATTATTTGGATGGACCCAATGTATTTATATATATATATAAATATATGTATATATGTTATATTTTATATAATATATATATAATATAATATGTATTATATATATAATATAATATATATATTATATGCATATATGTTGGTGGGCCACATCTACGTGGGACCCACCACAGCAATGTGTTTATGCATGCCGTCCAGCGTCCCTAGACGCTGGACGTTGGCAAACAGTTAAGTGTAAACTGGCATGGGCTGCACTAACGAGTTAGCCTAGAGGAGGGAGTGGTGGGCCACTCATGCAGGCCCCACCTTGATGTATATATGAAATCCAAGCCGTCCATTTTGTTCCCCATCTCATTTTAGGCGTTGAGCCGAAAAATGAAGTTGATCCCCTTCCTTGGCGGGCCATACCATAGGAAACAAGTTTCCTACCTTTGATTTACTCCTTGATACTCCTGTAAATTTGAAACAGCCCAATATTGGACTCTATGGGTTTGTATCGAGCCACAGGGACTCATGGCTGGTGTGGATCTTACTGAAGCGGGCCCCACAGAAAAACAATTTTCAAAAAAAAAAAAAAAAAACAACAAACATCAGCAGCAGCAACTGCTGCCACTGACGATAGGCGCAGGCAGCGCCTGCGCTGGGCGCTGGGCGTCCTGACGGACGGGCAGGCTGGCTGGGCTCACGGCTCCAGTTGTGGGCCCACCTTGATGTGTTTCTCCCATCCAAACCGTGCATTTGAAGGGTCCCCACAGTTCAGCCGTCCACCCCAAAATATATGGAACTCCGGTGGGCCACATCATTTAAAATCATGTGAAGACATGCCAAAACATATAAAATCATTTGGCGGGGCCTACGTGAGTTTTGGATGTTGCTGAAACTTGAGCTGGACCGTTAGCCAGATGGGACCCACATAATGGATGGGCTGGATTCGTGAACCACACTTCTGTGGGCCCCACATCCACCGTCCACATGACCTTTTAAAAAGGTTGGACGTAAATAAACATCACCGTGGACTCCCTGGCCGTGTAAACAGCTTGGGTGGAGAGTAAACATTGCAGTGGGCCCTAGTCCAGTGGGCCCTAGCCCAGGTCCACGTGACCCTTTGAATGGTTGGGTAGCAAATAAATATTACAGTGGGCCCTACCTTGGTCCACGTGGTTTTATGAACAGTTGGGTGGAAAATAAACATTTGTTGGGCCCTAAGTTGGGTGGAAAATAAACATTATATTGGGCCCTAGGCTGGGTGGAGAATAAGCATTATGGTGAGTCCTACTTAGAACCCACCTATGTATGTGTTGTAAACCACGCCCTCTATTAGTGTGGGCTCCATCATGATGTATGTGTTTCATTCAACTGTCCAACTGTTTTGGAGATAATTTAAGGCCCATTGTGGAGGCCCATCTTCATGTATTGGTGGTCTTTGTTGAGGCCCACCTTGATTTATGTTAGGCCCATATTATGAGGCCTATTTGATGTATTGGAGGCCCACGGGTCAAGGCCCAATAGGGCATACATAAGGCCCAATGTAGTGTAATTCCACCATGGTATATGTATTGATTTCATAACGGGCCACGCCTTGAGAGCAATGCTGGTTTGACGTCCACATTGAATGGATAATGTTGGTTAAATGTCCGCATTATAACTCTCCTTAAGGCCCATTAATAGGCCCATACTTGTAATGTGTAGGCCGTCTAGGCCCATCTTCGTTTTGATCTGAGCTCATCTCTTTATACATGTTTAGTATAGTACAGGTCCATGATTCATGATCATTCGCATCATACGCATGCCTGATGTGAGGAGTGACCGATCATAGCATATGCCTTCGAGCAGACTGTTTATGAGCTCCTTGATAGGCGGAGTTGCCTCATATAAGTGCATGGTACACGCAGGACTGCTTGCATGATTGATAGTGTGATTCATGCACTTGCATTTGTGTGATTGTAGTTACTGGATGCCCTAGCCACATCAGGGTCATAGCCTCCACAGACACATCGTGGATGGCGAGATTGGATACCGAAAATATTTGGTTCTAGCATACGGGTACCATAGATGTCCCTGGGTGAAAATCCCTAAACCCGATGGTACTAGAGGATGACTCCAACGTCGAGACCGAGTGGATATATGAGCACATGAGGGCCGAATACCAGGAGGCCGCGTCTCCCACTGTGTCGTGGTCGGTTGAAAAGGAGTGTGGCCTTACTCGCCCGAGGGTAGGGGTCAATACTAGGCTGAGTTTGACCAGCTCGCGAATGGGTCCGCTATCGACGTGCCGGATAGGTATTGGCAGACTATTGGCCAGGCGGATAGTGAGGTTTCTTACGCTCGCTTGGACTGTGCGGCTAGGAGAGCGACAGTGCCATTTGGAGTATATTGAACCTCGGTGATTATCCAGAATGAGAACTGTACTGATATATGATGAGGTTTGGCATGCTTGAGTTGCATCTCACATCACATGGCTGTGTTATGGCCGATAGCATTCATATCTTGCACCGCATAGCCTTAGTACGGCTGATTGCATTCATGTGCTCATCACCATGATTCCGCATTACTTTGACCTTGCATTTTGAGCACGTTTATATTGCGTACACACTTACACCACCCTCTAAGCTTTCTATAAGCTTATGCACGATTGATGTGTGCAAGAGACGCCAGGACGCAGTCGCAGCCATAGTCTTGCCGTAGTTGGACCGTGCAGACGAGCTTTGGAGTTTCTATCTTTTGCACTACATTATATTTTGTTCCCTTTTTGTCGCATTGTACTAAAAAGTTTTTGATCATAGTGGATTTTGTGGTGGTGTTCTTGTGCTTATTGTTTGTGGGTTATGCTGTTGTTATGCTCATTATGAATCAGACTGATGATTTGAAACCCTCCTTGTAGTATCCCAGGATCGGAACCTGGTGAATGGGTTCCGGGATCCGAGAATGGGGTTTTACGGAGGCTGTCGGCGCCGGATTCGGAGATTGAAAATTTTATGAGCCCGATTTCTGAGTTTGGGGCATGACAGAAGTTGGTATCTGAGCATAACTCGGGAATAACTAAGAACAACATTACATGTCTGCTATGAATGATTAAGTCCTAAGTTCGGATAGCCTAGCGATCTTTTATTACCGACCCTTAACGAGCGTGCCTTCGAGAGTTTTCAAAGTTGATAGGCGCCTTCGCTCTTTCCTGTAGGACATGGCGCGCAGGAGAGTGACCCGATCGACTCCCGCACCACCACCTGAGACTCCGGCTCCACCACCTGCGGCTCCCGCACTACCACCTACGATCCCTGCTCCACCACCAGAGATTCCTACTGCCTAGCCTGAGGATGTCGCTCCTCTACCAGAGATTCATACCGCCCATCCTGAGGATGCTGCTCCTCCACCAGAGACCGGTGCGGATCCGACCGTATCCGTGAGTGCTTCTCAGTTACAGCAGATGCTGCAGGCTGTGACGGCCGCACTTCAGGGGCAGAGCAGACACCCGGTTGTTTCACCGGCCCAGGCAGAGCAGGAGCGCGCGAGTGCCCTACTTCGAGAGTTCCGACAGTTTGATCCTCCACGATTCCAGGGTGAGCCAGATCCAACAGCAGCTGAGAGGTGGCGCTCCGATGTGGAGAAGATTTTTGATACCATGTCATGTACGACCGAGCAGCGAGTTCGGTTGGCAGTGTTTCTTTTTCAGGGCGAGGCCGAGCACTGGTGGACCTCGGTTACCCGCGTCGCAGGACCTGACTACGTCTGGACATGGGATGATTTTATAGATCGATTCGAGGAGCAGTATTTTCCTGACCATATTCGACGTCAGAGAGCACTAGAGTTCGAGACTCTGGTGCAGGGAGACATGACCGTGGCTCAGTACGCGGCTCGTTTCGTGGCGCTATCGAGGTTTGCGCCATATATGGTTGATGATGAGGGGCGGAAGGCCCGCCGTTTCGAGAGCGGCTTACGTTACGGTCTTCGAGGCCGTGTGATTGGGCACGAGCTTCCGACCTTTCAGGCAGTAGTGCGGAGGGCTCAGATCTACGAGACTGAGTGGGCTGACACGCAGGCCGACAGAGATCAGAGGAGGGGACAGAAGAGCAGACCCCCTCCGGTAGCTCCCAGCAGCAGCGACGACCACAGAGGTATAGGAGCCACCCACCTGCTAGAGCACCAGCAGCCCCAGCAGCACCTCCAGCGCCACCCCAGCAGCCATTTACAGGGACTTGTTTTGGATGTGGTGGGACAGGGCACCGCCTGTCTGAGTGCCCTCGCCCTCATCTGCAGCAGTCGAGAGGATCACAGCAGCCTCACCTACATCCGTCGAGAGCACCACAGCAACCTCCAGCACAGCAGCGACCTCAGCAGCAGCCTCCAGTACAGAGCGACCCCATCAACAGCGACCACAGCCACCTCAGCCGCCGAGACCCTAGCAGCAGCAGAGGCAGCAGTATAGGCCGCCGCAGAGGCAGCAGCAGCACCAGGGACCTCAGAGGGGACAGGCACCTCCCCAGCCAGCTCAGGCTAGGTTCTACGCGGCTCAGCAGGACCCGCAGTCATCTGGAGGAGTCGTCGAGGGTATACTTCCCGTCTCTTCATGCATCGCCCGAGTATTGTTTGATTCTGGCACTTCTCACTCATTCATGTCTGAGGATTTCTGCCGATCGACTGGATTACCGACAGAGTCTACTAGTGAGGGATTGACCGTATCGACGCCCTTAGGGAGGACCACAGTATTGGGCCGTTTCTGTCCATCTTGTCCGGTTCTTGTTGATGATATCTTTTTGCCCGCTGACTTGTTTGTGCTGCCGATGATAGATTTTGACGTTATCTTGGGCATGGATTGGCTTGCCGAGTACCACGCTATCTTGGACTGTTCTGCGTGGACAGTCACATTCTGCATACCAGGCTTGCCGCAGTTCCAGTTCATCGCCGAGCCCAGGGGAGAGTCGTTATCTTGCTTGATGTCCTGCGCAGTCGAGGAGCCTGTTGCCATTTGTATTGATCAGTGGCCGGTTGTCTGTGACTTCCCCGACGTGTTTCAGGAGATTCCAGGATTGCCTCCCCGCCGTCATATTGAGTTCCAGATAGACCTTGTGCCTGGTACCGCGCCTATCTCAAAGGCCCCGTACCGTATGGCACCGATGGAGTTGCGTGAGCTGCAGTGTCAGTTGGACGAGTTGCGTGAGTTGACATTTATTCGTCCGAGTAGTTTACCTTGGGGAGCGCCAGTACTCTTCGTCAGGAAGAAGGATGGCTCGTTGAGGCTCTGCGTGGATTACCGCGAGCTCAACCGGGTCACGATTAAGAACAAGTACCCGCTCCCAAGGATAGACGATTTATTTGATCAGCTGCAGGGTGCACAGTTCTTTTCAAAGATTGACCTGCGTTCTGGTTATCATCAAATTCGTGTCCGAGAGGAGGACATCCCGAAGACAGCTTTCAGGACGCGTTATGGTCATTTTGAGTTTCAAGTCATGTCCTTTGGACTGACCAATGCACCTGCGGTCTTCATGCAGTTGATGAACGAGGTCTTTCGTCCATATCTCGATCAGTTTGTTGTGGTCTTCATCGATGACATTCTGATATATTCGAGGACCCGTGAGGACCATATGCTGCATCTCGAGATCGCCTTGCAGACCCTTCATGCCCACCAGCTATATGCGAAGCTGGAGAAGTGTGAGTTCTGGCAGGAGAAGGTGAGATTCCTCGGTCACGTGGTGACGAGGGAGGGTGTCGCAGTGGACCCCTAGAAGGTTGAGGCAGTGCGTCAGTGGGGTCAGCCCACGACTGCGTCCGAGATCCGTAGTTTCCTTGGTTTAGCGGGATATTATCGGCGTTTCATTGAGGGCTTCTCCCATATTGCAGCCCCGTTGACCAGGTTGACTCGGAAGGGCGCAGAGTTTATTTGGAGTGATGCCTGTGAGCGAGCATTTATGGAGCTGAAGGACCTCCTGACATCCGCTCCTGTCCTCACTCTTCCCTCTGGGAGTGATGGATTCGTGGTATTTACTGATGCTTCGCGTATTGGATTGGGTGTTGTCCTGATGCAGCACGGCAGACCTGTAGCATTTGCGTCTCGTCAGCTCAAGGTTCATGAGCTGAACTACCCCACGCATGACTTAGAGCTGGAAGCAGTCGTCTTCGCACTGAAGGTGTGGAGACACTATCTCTATGGGGTTAGGTTCGAGCTCTTCTCTGACCATAAGAGCTTGAAGTATCTATTTTCTCAGTCTGAGCTGAACATGAGACAGAGACGCCAGATGAATTCTTCAAGGACTATGATTTTGACCTCCAGTACCACCCAGGCAAGGCGAATGTGGTGGCGGATGCCCTTAGCTGTCAGCCACGAGGCCTGGTGGCACATATGATGATTCAGAAGTGGAAGTTGCTCGAGGATATAGCAGAGTACGACTTTGATTTTGGTCTGCAGTCTTCTATTGTTCAGTTATCGAGCCTGTCGATTCAACCCTCTCTTGTCGCAAGGGTGATCGAGGCTCAGCAGACAGATGAGTCGTTACAGGATTACCAAACAGAGGCAGCATCTGAGAGTCAGACAGATTGGCAGATTGGTGCTGATGGTGGACTTCGCTTCAGAGGCCGATTGTGTGTCCCGGATATTCCTGAGTTGCGTAGAGATCTTATGACCGAGGCACATCGATCGCTATTTTCTATCTACCCTGGCTCGACGAAGATGTACCGTGATATGAGGCGACAATATTTTTGGGCGGGGATGAAGCACCAGATCGCCAGTTTTGTGGCCGAGTGTGACACATGCCAGCAAGTCAAGGCTGATCATCAGAGACCCCCTGGTTTATTGCAGCCGTTGAGCGTCCCGATGTGGAAGTGGAAGCACGTATCCACAGATTTTATTATGGATTTGTCGAGGACTCAGCGCGGTCATGACGCCATCTGGGTTGTCGTCAATCGTCTGACGAAGTCGGCACATTTTCTTGCGATTCGTGCGACTTGGCCTTTGGACTGGCTTGCGAGGTTATTCCTTGAGGAGATTGTGAGACTACATGGCGTACCAGTCTCGATCGTTTCTGACCGAGACCCGAGGTTCACGTCTTAGTTCTGGAGGAGCTTTCAGAGAGCTATGGGCACTGATTTGCAGCTCAGTACCGCGTATCATCCGCAGACCGATGGTCAGACCAAAAGGGTCAACCAGATCCTTGAGGATATGCTTCGGGCCTGCGTGATTGACTTCGGTGGTAGCTGGGATGAGCATCTGCGATTGGCTGAGTTCGCATACAACAACAGCTATCAGGCGACCATTGGCATGGCTCCTTTTGAGGCATTATATGGCAGACCGTGCAGATCTCCGAGTTGTTGGACCGAGGTTGGAGAGCGGCGTCTCCTAGGTCCCGAGCTTGTGCAGGAGACATCAGAGGTTATTGATATCATTAGGCAGAGGATGCGCACAGCTCAGAGC
Source organism: Magnolia sinica (assembly GCF_029962835.1). Taxonomy (NCBI): domain Eukaryota; kingdom Viridiplantae; phylum Streptophyta; class Magnoliopsida; order Magnoliales; family Magnoliaceae; genus Magnolia; species Magnolia sinica. The sequence goes on from NC_080583.1 coordinate 28,749,980, forward strand.
CGGCAGAAGAGTGTTGCTGATCGCCTGTGTCGTCCCTTGGAGTTTGATGTAGGGGACCATGTGTATCTCAAGGTCTCGCCCATGAATGGCATAGTTAAATTTGGAGCAAAGGGTAAGCTTGCCCCGAGATTCATGGGACCTTTCGAGATCACTGAGCGCATTGGCGCTGTGGCCTATCGACTTGCCTTACCATCTCATTTGTCTGGCGTCCACAACATTTTTCACGTCTCTATGTTGAGGAAGTGTGGGTCAGACATAGTTCCTGTTATCGATTGGCAGCTGTTAGAGGTTCGTGAGGACGCTTCTTACATCGAGCAGCCAGTACGTATCCTTGATCGGAAGGAGCAGGTCCTCCGGACCAAGGTCATCCCCTTTGTGAAGGTTCAGTGGGGTCACCATTCTGTAGATGAGGCATCTTGGGAGCGCGAGGCTGAGATTCGAGAGCGCTATCCTCATCTCTTTGATAATTGATTGTATGTTGTATATTATATGTTGTCTCTGATATTTATATAGCGATGCCTTGCTTCCTCTCCTATTATAATTTATGTTTTGTGATGATTGTTTAAATTTCGAGGACGAAATTTTTATTTGGAGGGGAGAGCTGTAAGACCCGTGTCCTAATTCGTACTGTTCCGTTAGCTTCCGCGGTCCTTCCGGTCAAATTCCGGCAACCTTCGCACCGTATTCGGTGTTTGCGCACGATCCTAAGCCAGGTCCCGCGCACCGACGTCGGCTTGATCCGAAAGTTGTATCATAGCGACCGCGTCGTCGCCGCGGTTCCAACGCCATGACTTGCGCACCGAACCGATACCCAGGCAAGAAGATGCCGATCTGCGTTTATTCTGAAGAAACACCGCGCGTTGCGGATTTCGAGGGAATCTCTACACAATTAGTTCCATCAATCAACCATTAATGCATCCCATACATCAAGTACTACACCCATTCCCTCTTTTTCCAAAAGTCCACCATCTTTCCACCTCACCATTCCTCTTTTACCTCATTTTCAACTAAGGCCATACTTCTTTTACAAAATTTCAACACTCATCCATACCCATCTATCTCCCATCCTTACAACACCACTCCATCCATCCTTACACCCATTATTTCTATCTCTCTCTCTCATTCTCTAACAAATATCCAAATCCCATGAGAAATTTCACACATCCAACACACTCTCTCAACTTCAAGTGAGGCCCACCTTCCATCCTCCATCTACACCCTCTCATCTCTTATCCCCACCATCAAAAGTCCATCAACCTCCATCAAAGTTGAAGCTAAGGAGCATTGGAGTCTAAGGGACCAAGAAGAAGGAAGATAAGGTGGGTGATTTGTCATTATTTTAAATTTTAGGGCCCACTTGTTGGTGGGACCCATTTGGATGTATGTGATTTAATCAAGAGGGCCCATAGTGGCGGGATTCCTCTATCTCACCGTATATCTCTCTTTATCTCTCTCTTTCTCTCTTTCTTTGTAATGGTGTGGATCCCACCAGTATGTGCTACATCTACCCCGTCCATCTACATCAGACGGTGTGGCCGACTCTATTGCAGGTGATGATCCACACCATCCATTATTTGGATGGACCCAATGTATTTATATATATATATATATATATATATAAATATATGTATATATGTTATATTTTATATAATATATATAATATAATATATATATATTATATGCATATATGTTGGTGGGCCACATCTACGTGGGACCCACCACAGCAATGTGTTTATGCATGCCGTCCGTGGTGAGCCACTCATGCAGGCCCCACCTTGATGTATAAATGAAATCCAAGCCGTCCATTTTGTTCCCCATCTCATTTTAGGCGTTGAGCCGAAAAATGAAGTTGATCCCCTTCCTTGGCGGGCCATACCATAGGAAACAAGTTTCCTACCTTTGATTTACTCCTTGATACTCCTGTAAATTTGAAACAGCACAATATTGGACTCTATGGGTTTGTATCGAGCCACAGGGACTCATGGCTGGTGTGGATCTTACTGAAGCAGGCCCCACCTGGGAAAAACCACAGAAAAACAATTTTCAAAAAAAAAAAAAACAACAAACATCAGCAGCAGCAACTGCTGCCACTGACGATAGGCGCAGGCAGCGCCTGCGCTGGGCGCTGGGCGTCCTAACGGACGGGCAGGCTGGCTGGGCTCACGGCTCCAGTTGTGGGCCCACCTTGATGTGTTTCTCCCATCCAAACCGTGCATTTGAAGGGTCCCCACAGTTCAGCCGTCCACCCCAAAATTCAGCTGTATATGGAACTCCGGTGGGCCACATCATTTAAAATCATGTGAAGACATGCCAAAACATATAAAATCATTTGGCGGGGCCTACGTGAGTTTTGGATGTTGCTGAAACTTGAGCTGGACCGTTAGCCAGATGGGACCCACATAATGGATGGGCTGGATTCGTGAACCACACTTCGGTGGGCCCCACATCCACCGTCCACATGACCTTTTAAAAAGGTTGGACGTAAATAAACATCACCGTGGACTCCCTGGCCATGTAAACAGCTTGGGTGGAGAGTAAACATTGCAGTGGGCCCTAGTCCAGTGGGCCCTAGCCCAGGTCCACGTGACCCTTTGAATGGTTGGGTAGCAAATAAATATTACAGTGGGCCCTACCTTGGTCCACGTGGTTTTATGAACAGTTGGGTGGAAAATAAACATTTGTTGGGCCCTAAGTTGGGTGGAAAATAAACATTATATTGGGCCCTAGGCTGGGTGGAGAATAAGCATTATGGTGAGTCCTACTTAGAACCCACCTATGTATGTGTTGTAAACCACGCCCTCTATTAGTGTGGGCTCCATCATGATGTATGTGTTTCATCCAACTGTCCAACTGTTTTGGAGATAATTTAAGGCCCATTGTGGAGGCCCATCTTCATGTATTGGTGGTCTTTGTTGAGGCCCACCTTGATTTATATTAGGCCCATATTATGAGGCCTATTTGATGTATTGGAGGCCCACGGGTTAAGGCCCAATAGGGCATACATAAGGCCCAATGTAGTGTAATTCCACCATGGTATATGTATTGATTTCGTAACGGGCCACGCCTTGAGAGCAATGCTGGTTTGACGTCCACATTGAATGGATAATGTTGGTTAAATGTCCGCATTATAACTCTCCTTAAGGCCCATTAATAGGCCCATACCTATAATGTGTAGGCCGTCTAGGCCCATCTTCGTTTTGATCTGAGCTCATCTCTTTATACATGTTTAGTATAGTACAGGTCCATGATTCATGATCATTCGCATCATACGCATGCCTGATGTGAGGAGTGACCGATCATAGCATATGCCTTCGAGCAGACTGTTTATGGGCTCCTTGATAGGCGGAGTTGCCTCATATAAGTGCATGGTACACGCAGGACTGCTTGCATGTTTGATAGTGTGATTCATGCACTTGCATTTGTGTGATTGTAGTTACTGGATGCCCTAGCCACATCAGGGTCATAGCCTCCACAGACACATCGTGGATGGCGAGATTGGATACCGAAAATATTTGGTTCTAGCATACGGGCACCATAGATGTCCCTGGGTGAAAATTCCTAAACCCGATGGTACTAGAGGATGATTCCAACGTCGAGACCGAGTGGATATATGAGCGCATGAGGGCCGAATACCAGGAGGCCGCGTCTCCCACTGTGTCTTGGTCAGTTGGAAAGGAGTGTGGCCTTACTCGCCCGAGGGTAGGGGGCAATACTAGGCTGAGTTTGACCGGCTCGCGAATGGGTCCGCTATCGATGTACCGGATAGGTATTGGCAGAATATTGGCCAGGCAGATAGTGAGGTTTCTTACGCTCGCTTGGATTGTGCGGCTAGGAGAGCGACAGTGCCATTTGGAGTGTATTGAACCCCGGTGATTATCCAGAATGAGAACTGTACTGATATATGATGAGGTTTGGCATGCTTGAGTTGCATCTCACATCACATGGTTGTGTTATGGCTGATAGCATTCATATCTTGCACCGCATAGCCTTAGTACGGCTGATTGCATTCATGTGCTCATCACCATGATTCCGCATTACTTTGACTTTGCATTTTGAGCACGTTTATATTGTGCACACACTTACACCACCCTCTAAGCTTTATATAAGCTTATGCACGATTGATGCGTGCAGGAGACGCCAGGATGCAGTCGCAGCCATAGTCTTGCTGTAGTTGGACCGTGCAGACGAGCTTTGGAGTTTCTATCTTTTGCACTACATTGTATTTTTTTCCCTTTTTGTCGCATTGTACTAAAAAGTTTTTGATCATAGTGGATTTTGTGGTGGTGTTCTTGTGCTTATTGTTTGTGGGTTATGCTTTTGTTATGCTCATTATGAATCAGACTGATGATTTGAAACCCTCCTTGTAGTATCCCAGGATCGGAACCTGGTGAATGGGTGCCGGGATCCGAGAATGGGGTTTTACGGAGGCTGTCGGCGCCGGATTCGGCGATCGGGAATTTTGTGAGCCCGGTTTCCTAGTTCGGGTCGTGACATTGTCCCTCTGGTTGATTGGCCAGTTGATTTATGGCCATAACCCCAATTAACTCTAGGGATCTCGAGCGGTGTCTAGTCTTATGATGGATAATTAACCCCTCAACCAATCCTCCTTCAGTCAAGAGATGTCGAGTGTTGTCACGTACTCACTTGGGCATGAAACACCCGCAGCCATCAATCTCAAATTCTAACCTAAACCTAAAAGAAAGAAATGAATAGAAATCTAGAATTAGAAAGAATGAAGAGTTGGAAAGAAGTTACCAAATTAGAAGTTCCTAAGTTAAGGTCTTGCAAAACAAAACAAAACAAGTCAATTTTTAAAAATAGAAATTCTAAAATTAGAAAGTTTCTAAAATAGAAAGTAAACTTGTTTCTAAAAAGGAAAAACTTCTAAAAACCAAAAATAGAAAGTTTTCAAAAACTGATTAGGAAAGTTCTAAACCTAGAATTAGAAAGTATGTTAATTTCTAAAAATCAAAGAAATCTTAGAATTAGAAAGTTTTTAAAAATAAAACCCTAATCCTAAAAATAGAAAAAGTAAAAAAATTAAAAAGAGATTACCAATTTAGAAAATCTATATCAAGGTCCTACAAAACAGGAAAGTTAGGTTAGTTTTTAAAAATCAAACAGAAAAATTGTAATGACCCGGAAAATTTTGTGCTAAGACCTGAGTATTCCCTCTATTTTCCTTAGAAGTTATTTGTGGGTTATTTAGCGTTAAACTCGATTGCTTGTGAAATTAGCATCAATCACTTTAAATCTGATCTGCAGGACTCAAAACCTGTAGACTCGTTAGCGCTATGTTACTCTGAAATCTGGGATTCAACGCTAAGTCCAGTTGCTCTTGGGAATTTTTAGAAGCTTTGGATCGGACCTGGACCGCGCGTCGAAAGTCCGATAGCGATGATCTTATACAGTTATGGTCACTATGTTGGACTTAACCATCACCTCAAAAATCAAGTCCAGATGATGTCCTAGGTCGATTTTATTGAGTCCGGAGTGAAGAGTGTGAGAACGGTGAGAAATTAAATATGATTTTATGAAATCTGAGCCGTGTTGCTTGCACGATGATTTTAAGCAATCTGACAGTTGGATTCTGACCCAATTTCACCCTCGGATTAGGGAAGATGGCCCAGGCATGTCATAGTGCTTGTGGACCTGATCGAGTTTTGGTGACCGTTGAATTGAGTGTGGTCCACCACGGCTGATCTGTAAATCTGATCGGTACAAAAACTCAGCTTGACCTAGATCCATGGTTAGTGAGCTTAAGTCCAACCGCACATGGAGAAAGGACCACCGGAAGTGCTCCGTTGGATCGAGAGAGGCCTGATTTGGTTATAACCTAAGTATACCTTGGCGCTGGGGCTATTTTCATCTATTTTAGGCCTATATAAAGACCTTAAAACCCTCACTCTCTTTTCCATACGAATTTCCTAACCCTAGCTAAGAAAGAGAGAGGAGAAGAGAGAGAAAGTGAGAGAGAAGTTGGTGAATCATCTTAAGATTCTTTCCTGTTACTCTACATCCTTAAACCATCACTTTTGAATCGTTATTCCGGCGATTCTAAGTTCATCCTTGGGTAAGTTAATCTAACCCTAATCTGTTTAGAGCTTAGAATAGTCTATGTGTTGATGTAGCTCATTTCTATTCTTGCCTTAGGTTATCTAGTCGCCATTAACGAAGACATATCGTCTGAATCAGTTCAGTGTGCTTTTTCTGGTTTAAGGTGCGGACTATATTCATATAGGTTATGGTTTTCAAGGCTTTCAATGTCAGTTAATGGTTTATTCTTGTTGTGGGTGCAATTTCACATGCCAAATGCTATGTTTATTTTGCGTTCCTGATATGTATGTGTTATATTGAGATTTGTGTATTCTATGTATATGTAGGAAGTATCGTATACGTATAAAATATGAACATGTGTTTGTCATGATTATTTTTCGTGTACTTATGCTAATTGTATGTGTGTCAACTCCTTGGCAAAAGGAATTGTCCCAATGCGTGTATTCCAACATACGTCATGTATGTTGAACTATGTAGTCGAAGTGTTTGTAGAAATGTCTGAATGGTCTAAAGTGTAATATATTATCCTATTTACGGGCGTTGAGAAGTGATTCTCAACTCTCCTATTGGTGTGTATGATTTCCTACATGCAAGTCACATTCTTTGTTGTTTAACTTCAAGTATTACTTATGTTTAAATCCATGTTAAGTTGATATTCTTCAAATGTTCACATACTACATGATTTGAATTATTGTTCCATTACTGTTCTAAATTGTATATGCATATCTGTTATAATGGAATGTGTTTGGGACTATAAAGTAGTACAGGAAATCGGTAATCGGCCTTGAGTTCGTGGCTGAGGTTGCTTTCGCCACTAAGGACGTGATTTGACGAACCCGAGTCGTATTACAGTTGTCGATAGTAGTTTGGCCACATGGAGTGTTTGCGCACTCTATGTCATTCAACCCAACTTGCGCTCGTGCTAGTCGAGTTCGTCAAGTAACCCGATCGTCCGATGTATGTTCACCATGTATAGACGCTATTGTTTGAATCTAGGGTACCATACTTACCGATGAAATCCCGTTAACCGTTGTACCTTGATCCGCTAAGACTCATGAGCCGGACATGGTGGTATGGGACACCGTGGTCGAGCTGTCGGCCTACGCTGGGGTGACGAGTCTCCCCGTAGTGACCAGTGAGCACACCAGACTCGTGAGCCGATTATGGTGGTATGAGACACTATATTCGTGCTGTCGGCCTACATTGATTAGTGATGAGCTCTTTGTAGCGACCTCGAGCATACCTTGATACTGCATCAAGGCGACGAGCCTTAGAGTAGTAACGAAGGTATGATAGGCGTGCATTGATTGGTAACAAGCCCTTTGTAGTGACCTAGAACCATATGATCGTATGAGATGGCCTAGGACTGACGACCCTAGAATGGATCATTGTGTGGAAATTGATATGAGGAAGGTACCTTAGCTTCCCAATCCTGCTGTATGAAAAGGACTAATAACAACTTGGTAATCATGTTCATGCACCGCATTGCATGTGCGTGGAAGTCATTGGCACTGCGGGAGGTTGTCATGCGTAACGTAAGATGAAGACGCTGAGGGAGTGCAGGCGAGGCCATGCATCATTTATATATACATCCTTGCATTAACAAGAGTACTTTAGACTTGTTTAATTATATTGCCTTATCATTACTGCTTGATTGATTTGATATCATGTTAACTTTTACGGTATTGTTCTACTGAGTTGATCACTCACTCCCACATTTTGGGGCGGTGTTGTACACACCAACCAGACTCTGTCTTAGATGCAGATCATGACGCGACCCCTGAGGCAGAGCAAGAGTTCGAGGATGATGAGGCCACATTTTCTTTTATGCAGTTCTCAGGCGGGTTCATGTGAGCCATGTCCTGATATGCGGGAATTCTGGGTTTTCTTTTGGAATAGATAATTTCATTTTGATTCTTGTATTTTTGAGAGCAACATTTGTAAGTATGACCTGGCATGTATACGTATTTCAGGGACTTGCATATGTACACATATGTTTCTTTAAGTCTTCCGCTTGCGTCTTTCACTTATCCCTGAATTATATTTACAGTTTGGCTTAATCTATTCCATTTTTATGTACTCTTACAGACAACATACATCCATCATTAAATATGTTGCATAAGTGATGTTTTGAAACTCGGGAGCTGAGTTATGCTCGACCCCCGAATTTCAGGGCGTTACAAGTTGGTATCAGAGCATGAATTGGATTAAACCAGACCTGGGTTATGGTCACACACCGCACGTTGTCGCCACCTTAATGTAGGAGGGTGCGAGTTTATTGTAGAATTTGTGTATGTGTTTCCATTGCTTCTATCGGCGAAAGTTTACTGAAAACGATCGACGAGATCGAGTCTATGCGCACTCCAAATCACACACAGCGACCCAAAATCTCTTCTAGACCGTCCATTGATGAGTTTAGTTGATTTATCTTCCCATCTCAGCTCTTAAAATGTCTGTAAACCTATGTTTGTATCAGATTTTAACCCGAGTGGCCCGATATGCATCGAATCGGACTAAGGGCCCGATCGGGGCAATTCCAGGGGGGCCCAGGGGGGACCAACATCATTTTAGACTTAGCGGGCCAGGAGGACCTCGTCTAAATGGCGAGTCATCACCGGATTGTCCAGAGACCGGCGATGACCTCGCCGGTTCGGCGAGCCCTCGCCGCCCAGCGGGCAAGCTCGGGCCGACGCATATGGGGTCTTGTGTGGCCCACACCTCCATGGTTGCTCGATTTTAAACCCTTCTAAACCCTATTTCCTTCATAAACTCACCCTCCAAGCTTTCTTTTTCTTGAAATCTCTCTCAAAACTCCACAAAAATCCCTCCCCAATCTCCTTCTTCTTCCATTTTCGTGCACACCCATTCAACCCATCTCAAAACCTCATCTTCATTGCTGTCTTCACTCCTTTTCCCTCTCATTTGAGCTCTCAAATCCTTCTTTGGGATCTCAAGTGTGTAGAAGCCTCACCATTTTTCCCATTTCTCCCTTTTCTCTCATTTTTCATGGCCTTATTTGAGTTTATTACGGCTATATTTTTCATCTCTACCTTTCTCTCTTTGATGAGGAAGAAGAGAGCGCCCGTGGATGAAGCCGGGCCTAGCCGCCCAACCCGTGCACGGAGGCCGAGAGGTGCCGTCGTGAGCATGACCGCCACCCGTGAGTTTCAAACCAAGCGGGACCTTGATCCTCAAGCTCCCATTGGAAGAACCTTGTTGGCGGAGCTATCTCATGGAGTCTATGAAGGTCGTAGGGTCCTTTTTGAGGCTCATGTAGATCCGTAGCTATTTAGCGAGTTTCTCTTATTGGAGCGCCTGGAAGGGGCCGGTTGATGTCCCTTGTTTGAGGGCGAATATCGCGCCAATGCGAGCACTATTCGAGCTTTTTATGCCATCATTCGAGAACCTTCGCTGGAGCCTCTGCAGTTCAAGATCCCTTGTAAAAGAGATCGGGAGGCCATGGTCAATGTCGCTTTGATATCCCGACTCCTGAATGTGCCGTTTGGTGAGGTGCATACCAGTGAGAAGAATTTGAGCAGTGCGCGCGAAAAGGATCACCGCACGCGGCTCCTGTGTGGTCGTCTGGTCGAATGGCAGCCTAATAGAAGCCTTCTAGCTACCAACATGACGAACGACTTCCACTTGCTTCACCACATGTGCACATTCAATGTATATCCAAGGTGGAGTAACCGCAGTGAGTGTACGCGCTTGATGGTAGATTTTTTATATCAGTGGGGCAAGGAGAGAAGCTATGTGTGCCAACGTACATCTTGCGTCAGATTATCCTTATCGCTCGTTCGAATAGGAGGACCAAATCACTCCCATTTGGCCGACTCATTTGTAAGCTTGCACATGAGTTTGACTATAGGCTTGGGGCAGAAAAGCCGGTACCTGTTCGCTACATTAATGAGACGACCCTAAATCAGATGGACGTTGGGCCTCGTCGGCGACAAGCCTCAGAAAGTGAGGATGAGACAGAGAGCGATGAGGAAGCGAGTTATGGTGAGGGTGGAGCTGAGATTGAAGAAGAAGAAGAGCAGGACGAGGAAGAGGTAGAGGCCCAGGATACGAGTGAGAGTTCTCCTCCTGTGGCACCAGAGCAGAGCGCAGATCAAGCTGCTAGGTATGCCCGTATGCTCGGCTTGAGGAGGGTCAGGCTGTTCTACACCAGGATATTATGGATCTTCGAGGCCTTGTGAAGCATAAGTTTAAGAAGGTGACTCGAACTCTGAAGTCTATCCTGTGTTGTTTGCAGGATAAGGGTGCCCTGCCTCTATCTCCTGATTTCAACGAGTAGTTGGAGTTGTAGTCGTCCTTTGCTCTGTTTGTTGTTTCTTTTTGTGTGTAGTCGTTGTTGGCATAGTAGTTGGAAGTTGTTTGTTGTTTGCAGCTTTAGATGTTTTAGTTCACATGCTTTCTCTGTCGCGATTCATGTAATACTGCACTTCTTGTATTGTGACAATTTTGTTAAATGGAATGCATGTTGTCATCTTTGAGTTGCGATGTAAATGCTGTGTGGGTGGATTATATGAATGTTCGATCTCACAGGGTGCATCCTCTTTTGAATGTAGGGTATGCCTCCTAAGGGATCGAAGACTTCGGCCCGTCTCTCTTTGGTCGAGTCGCTTGCCGGGGTTTCTCCCCTAGGCGATAGCCAGACGGATCCACAGTCGAGCCCATCACATACTGGTGTTGGGCCGACACCTGTGATTCCACCTATGGCTCCTCCAGTCACGCCTTCGGTTCCTGAGCCGAACAGTGCATCTGCGTCGATGCCGTATGCATCTTCGTTTGCTCCGCCTCCTGATAGGTTTGAGCAGATGATGTTGTTGATGTAGCAGCAGCAGATTCAGCAGTAGCAGCAGCAGCAACAGCAGCAGTTTGTCTTCTATGGCTGGCATCTTTACTTAGTCGATGGGGGTGACTCCACCTACTTCACCTATGCACCTATCTAGGAGCGCTAGTGCGAGCGGCACATTTAAGCGATTCCAGCGCTTACGACCTCCCACATTTGTGGGTTCTCATAGACCCGAGGAGGCCGAGTACTGGATTGATCGCATCTCTAAGATGCTGAGACCGCTGCACTGTTCTAAGGTTGAGCAGGTCGAGCTTGCCTCCTTCATGTTTGAGAAGGAAGCTAGTTTATGGTGGGACAGTGTTCTTCGCACTATTGCAAAAGGGTATGAGTGGTCGTGGCAGGCGTTTGAGGCACGCTTCCACGAGAAGTATTTTCCGGTTACGTACCGACACGAGAAGGAAAGTGAGTTCCTTCACCTCCGTCAGGGAGGGATGTCGGTGACGGAGTATGAGAACTGGTTTACTGAGCTGGGTCGCTATGCCCCTTTGATTCTGGGTGATCAGCCGATGCAGATGTGACGTTTTTCTGAGTGGTTGAGGCCTGATATCCGATCGAAGATGTGCTGTGCTAGCATATCTTCCTATGCGGAGTTGGTGAGCATGTCCCTGTAAGCTGAGCAGGGCGGGGACAAGTCGTCCCGTATGCGAGCACATATGGTTCCCAGACCACGACCTGACTTTCAGAGTGCACCATTTCTCGGCAAGAGGCCACGGGCAGATTCTCCTCCGAGGGGTTCAGCACCGCCCGCTCAGCAGGTGCAAGCTGATTTTCGCTGTTCTTACTGTGGGAAGATGGGGCATTCGGATCGTACTTACTTTTCGCGTATGCGGGATAGTGGATTTACTCCACGGCAGAGGATCAGCCGTTCGATGCCTGAGGTTATATCACCTCCACCTCTTCGTTCAGCGCCAGCTCATCCATCCTTCAGACCTTCTATACCTAGCTTCAGGCCACCTCAGGGGCCCATGAATCCTCCGCCGAATCGCAAGCAGCAGGCTCGAGTTCAAGCGCTCTCAGCTGAAGCGCCTATGGCTGACTTGGTACCAAGATCCTTCGAGGTTACAGCTCACATTGAAGGTATTCTCATTTCTTTATTGGTGGATACAGGGTCCACTACCTCTCTTATATCGTATGCGGCAGTTAGGCGCCTGAGTTTGGGCACTGTTACTATGAAGGGAGTGACGCTCACTACTGCTACAAGGATCTCCTCTGTTATGAACAAGCGTTGTATGGATTGTTTGATTGATCTAGGGAGTGGATCGATTCTTGTTGACCTTTTTGTCGCACCTCTTTACCATTACGATGTCATTATGGGTATAGAATGGCTCACGAAGATGCGAGCAGAGATTGATTGTGAAGCTAGGTCGGTGACAATCCATGGACCTGAGGGCGAGACAGTTACTTTTCCAGTTCAGGTCAATTACCTTTTTTGTCTTGGTTATTATACTTCTCTGTTGGAGAGTATTGCTGGATCGGCGTTTGAAAGCACACCTGTAGTTCGGGAGTTTGAAGACGTGTTCGAGTCGATTCCTAGATTACCCCCTCAGCGCGAGATTGATTTTACTATCGATCTCATGCCTGGTGCGGCATCCATTTCTTTGCCCACCTATCGTATACCTCCGAGTGAAATGGAGGAATTGAGGAAGCAGATAGATGGCTTGTTGAATTTGGGTTTTATTCGGCCTAGTGTGTCTCCTTGGGGAGCACCTGTCCTGTTTGTTAAGAAGAAGGATGGTTCTTTGTGATTATGTATTGATTATCGCAGATTGAATCAGGTGACTGTGAAGAACAAGTATCATTTGCCCAGGATCGATGATTTATTTGATCAGTTGAAGGGGGCATGGTACTTCTCGAAGGTTGATCTACAGTCAGGGTATCATCAGTTGCGCGTCAAGAATGAGGACGTGCAGAAGACCGCCTTCAGGACTAGCTTTGGCCATTATGAGTTCCTTGTGATGTCGTTCGGTCTTACGAACGCACCGGCCGTGTTCATGGATCTGATGAACAGGGTATTTCGACCATTCTTGTTCCGATTCGTCAGTCTTTATCGATGACATTTTGATATATTCTGCGAGTCGGGAAGAGCATGAGGAGCACTTAAGAGCAGTCTTGGATACTCTCAGGAAGAATCAGCTTTTTACGCAGTTCAAGAAATGCGATTTCTGAAAATAGGAAGTCAAGTTCCTAGGACATGTGGTGTCCAAGGAAGGGATAGCTGTCGATCTTGCTAAGGTAGCTGCAGTTCAAGACTGGAAGCAGCCTGGTTCAGTTACTGAGGTGAGGAGCTTTCTGGGTCTAACAGGCTATTATCGACGCTTCATACGAGACTTCTCGAAGATAGCCAGACCGTTGTCTCAGTTGACACGGAAAGATTTGAAGTTTGCTTAGAATGAGAGGGCGGAGATAGCTTTTCAAGAGCTGAATGACAAGCTAACGTCCGCCCTTGTGCTAGTATTACCAAAGCAAGGGGTTAAGTATACGATATATACTGACGCCTCTCGCATTGGTCTGGGTTGTGTGCTTATGCAGAAGGACAGGGTGATTGCATATGCTTCGAGACAGTTGAGGAAACACGAAGAAAATTACCCTACACACGACCTGGAGTTGGCAGCCATCATTTTTGCATTAAAGCTCTGGAGACATTACCTCTACGGAGAGGAGTTCGAGCTCTTTTGCGACCACAAGAGCCTTAAGTACATCTTCACGCAGCGTGACTTGAATATGAGGCAACGCCGATGGATGGAAACATTAAAAGACTTTAAGTTCGATGTGTCATACCACCCAGGCAAGGCGAACCTTGTGGCAAACGCGTTGAGTCGCAAGAAGGCCATAGAGTTTGCAGCTCCGCTAATGATAGAGAGTGGGACATGTAGGAGTTTGTACGAGACTTTGAGCAGAAACTTACGGTGGAAGGGCCGTATGAGGTTATCGCACACATTCGTGTACAGCCCCTCATTGACGAGAGGATCATTGCAGCTCAGGTAGATGATGAGCTTTTGGCGAAGATGAGAGAGCGGGTTGGTACAGATGAGAACTCCGAGTGGAGTGTTAGTTCAGATGGGAGCCTACGATTTCGTGGCCGGCTATGTGTCCCAGACATTCCTGACTTGAGACGGGAGGTTCTCGAGTCAGCCCATAATTCCAAGCTTGCGATGCATCCAGGTAGCACGAAGATGTATCAAGATATGAGAAGATCTTATTGGTGGGACAACATGAAAGTTCACATTGCTAAGTTTGTATCTCGTTGTCTCACGTGCCAGCAGGTCAAGGCAGAGCATCGCCGACCTCCTGGGCTACTTTAGCCCATGCCCATAGCAAAATGGAAGTGGGACTTCATCTCTATGGATTTTATTTCAGGGCTACCGAGAACGAGGAAGGGACATGACTCTATTTGGGTGATCGTAGACCGATTGACGAAGTCGGCTCATTTCTTACCAATCAGAGTCACAAACTCTGCAGACGAGTTGGCTAGGTTGTACATCAAGGAGATTGTACATTTGCATGGAGTTCCCTTGGAGATTGTGTCTGATAGAGACACGCGATTCATATCTATCTTTTGGACTCATATCCAGGAAGCGATGGGTGTGAAATTGAAGTTCAGCACCGCGTTTCATCCACAGACAGATAGGCAGACGGAACGTGTGAATCAGGTTCTGAAAGCCATGTTGCGAGCTTGTGTTTTGGATTTCAAGGACAGTTGGGATGATTGTCTCCCTTATACAGAGTTTGTGTATAATGATAATTTTCAGGCGAGTATCGGCATAGCTCCCTATGAGGCATTGTATGGTCGCCCGTGCAGAGCACCGCATTGCTTGGCAGAAGTTGGCGAGCGTAGTTTGATTGGCCCGGAGTTGGTGCAGGCGACTTCAGAGAAAGTTGACATTATTCGACGTCAACTTCTGACAGCCCAGAGCAGGCGGAAGAGTTACGCTGATACGAGGCGGCGACCGCTTGAGTTTGAGGTTAGAAACCATGTATTTCTTAAGGTTTCTCGTATGAAGGGAGTTCTGCGGTTCGGTAAGAAGGGAAAGCTCACGCCGAGATTTATTGGTCCATTTCAAATTCTGGATCGAGTGGGAGCGATAGCATACCGTCTTGCTTTGCCCACACCACTTGCGGCGTGCATAACGTATTTCATGTTTCTATGCTGAAGAAGTACGTTCCTGATCCTTCACATATTATCAGTTGGGAGCAGGTGCAGTTGAACGAAGATGCCACATATGTACCGCGACCGACGCGTATCCTAGACAAGAAGGAGCAGGTATTGCATAGGAAGGTCATCCCTCTTGTAAAAGTACTATGGATGCATCATAGTGAAGAAGAGGCTGCTTGGGAGACTGAAGCTGAGGTCAGAAAGAGCTACCCTCAGATCCTTGAGGAATATGAGAAGGTACGAATTTCGAGGATGAAATTTTTCTTTAAGGGGGGTAGATGGTAATGACCCAGAAAATTTTGTGCTAAGACCCGAGTATTGCCTCTATTTTCCTTAGAAGTTATTTGTGGGTTATTTAGCGTTAAACTCGATTGCTTGTGAAATTAGCATCAATCACTTTAAATTTGATCTGCAGGATTCAAAACCTATAGAATCGTTAGCGCTATGTTACTCTGAAATCTGGGATTCAACGCTAAGTCCAGTTGCTCTTGGGAATTTTTAGAAGCTTTGGATCGGACCTGGACTGCGCGTCGAAAGTCCGATAGCGATGATCTTATACAGTTATGATCACCATGTTGGACTTGACCATCACCTCAAAAATCAAGTCCAGATGATGTCCTGGGTCGATTTGATTGAGTTCGGAGTGAAGAGTGTGAGAACGGTGAGAAATTAAATATGATTTTATGAAATATGAGCCGTGTCGCTTGCACGACGATTTTAAGCAATCTGACCGTTGGATTCTAACGCAATTTCACCCTCGGATCAGGGAAGATGGCCCAGGCATGTCATAGTGCTTGTGGACCTGATCGAGTTTTGGTGACCGTTGAATTGAGTGTAGTCTACCACGACTGATCTGTAAATCCGATCGGTACGAAAACTCATCCTGGCCTAGATCCATGGTCAGTGAGCTTAAGTCCGACCGCACGTGGAGAAAGGACCATCGAAAGTGCTCCGTTGGATCGAGAGAGGCCTGATTTGGTTATAACCTAAGTATACCTTGGCCCTGGGGCTATTTTCATCTATTTTAGGCCTATATAAAGACCTTAAAACCCTCACTCTCTTTTCCATACGAATTTCCTAACCCTAGCTAAGAAAGAGAGAGGAGAAGAGAGAGAAAGTGAGAGAGAAGTTGGTGAATCATCTTAAGATTCTTTCCTGTTACTCTACATCCTTAAACCATCACTTTTGAATCGTTATTTCGGCGATTCTAAGTTCATCCTTGGGTAAGTTAATCTAACCCTAATCTGTTTAGAGCTTAGAATAGTCTATGTGTTGATGTAGCTCATTTCTATTCTTGCCTTAGGTTATCTAGTCGCCGTTGACGAAGACATATCGTCTTAATCAGTTCAGTGTGCTTTTTCTGGTTTAAGGTGCGGACTATATTTGTATAGGTTATGGTTTTCAAGGCTTTCAATGTCAGTTAATGGTTTATTCTTGTTGTGGGTACAATTTCACATGCCAAATGCTATGTTTATTTTGCGTTCCTGATATGTATGTGTTATATTGAGATTTGTGTATTCTATGTATATGTAGGAAGTATCGTATACGTGTAAAATATGAACATGTGTTTGTCATGATTATTTGTCGTGTACTTGTGCTAATTGTATGTGTCAACTCCTTGGCAAAAGGAATTGTCCAAATGCGTGTATTCCAACATACGTCATGTATGTTGAACTATGTAGTCGAAGTGTTTGTAAAAATGTCTGAATGGTCTAAAGTGTAATATATTATCCTATTTGCAGGCGTTGAGAAGTGATTCTCAACTCTCCTATTGGTGTGTATGATTTCCTACATGCAAGTCACATTCTTTGTTGTTTAACTTCAAGTATTACTTATGTTTAAATCCATGTTAAGTTGATATTCTTCAAATGCTCACATACTACATGATTTAAATTGTTGTTCCATTACTGTTCTAAATTGTATATGCATATCTATTATAATGGAATGTGTTTGGGACTATGAAGTAGTCCAGGAAATCAGTAATCGGCCTTGAGTTCGTGGCTGAGGTTGCTTTCGCCACGAAGGACGTGATTTGACGAACCCGAGTCGTATTAGAGTTGTCGACAGTGGTTTGGCCACATGGAGTGTTTGCGCACTCTATGTCGTTCAACCCAACGTGCGCTCGTGCTAGTCGAGTTCGTCAAGTAACCCGATTGTCTGATATATGTTCACCATGTATGGACGCTATTGTTTGAATCTAGGGTACCAAACTTACTGATGAAATCCCGTTAACCGTTGTACCTTGATCCGCTAAGACTCATGAGCCGGACATGGTGGTATGGGACACCGTGGTCGAGCTGTCGGCCTACGCTGGGGTGACGAGTCTCCCCGTAGTGACCAGTGAGCACACCAGACTCGTGAGCCGATTATGGTGGTATGGGACATTATATTCGTGCTATCGGCCTACATTGATTGGTGACGAGCCCTTTGTAGTGACCTCGAGCATACCTTGATACTGCATTAAGGCGACGAGCCCTTTGTAGTGACCTCGAGCATACCTTGATACTGCATTAAGGCGACGAGCCTTAGAGTAGTAACAAAGGTATGATAGGCGTGCATTAATTGGTGACAAGCCCTTTGCAGCGACCTAGAACCATATGATCGTATGAGATGGCCTAGGATTGACGACCCTAGAATCGATCACTGTGTGGAAATTGATATGAGGAAGGTACCTTAGCTTCCCAATCTTGCTGTATGAAAAGGACTAATAACAACTTGGTAATCATGTTTATGCACCGCATTGCAAGTGCGTGGAAGTCGTTGGCACTGCAGGAGGTTGTCATTCGTAACGTAAGATGAAGACGCTGAGGGAGTGCAGGCGAGGGCATGCATCATTTATACATACATCCTTGCATTAACAAGAGTACTTTAGACTTGTTTAATTATATTGCCTTATCATTACTACTTGATTGATTTAATATCATGTTAACTATTACGGTATTGTTCTACTGAGTTGATCACTCACTCCCACGTTCTGGGGCGGTATTGTACACACCAACTAGACTCTGTCTTAGATGCAGATCATGACGCGACCCCTGAGGCAGAGCAGGAGTTCGAGGATGATGAGGCCGCGTTTTCTTTTATACAGTTCTCAGGCGAGTTCATGTGAGTCATGTCCTGATATGCGGGAATTCTGGATTTTCTTTTGGAATAGATAATTTCATTTTGATTCTTGTATTTTGAGAACAACACTTGTAAGTATGACCTGGCATGTATACGTATTTCAGGGACTTGCACATGTACACATATGTTTCTTTAAGTCTTCCGCTTGCGTCTTTCACTTATCCCTGAATTATGTTTGCAATTTGGCTTAATCTATTCCATGTTTTATGTACTCTTACAGACAACATACATCCATCATTAAATATGTTGCATAAGTGATGTTTTAATACTCGGGAGCTGAGTTATGCTCGACCCCCGAATTTCAGGGCGTTACAAAAATCTAAACCTAAAATTAGAAAACCCTAATCTTAACCTAATTATAAAACTAGTTAATCTCAGAAAAACACAACCGTCTTTCCCCGGCAATGGTGCCAAAAACTTGTTCACCATCCCAAGTATAGGGTCACGATGTAGTAATAAATTCGATGAGACTGAGGTCGAATCCACAGGGACTGAACCTTGTACGTATTTTGAAAGTAACCAGAACTAGAAGTAAAAGAAGATGTATTTAAATCATGAGAATTTAAGAGAATAATGATGAATTATTTAAACTAAAACTTGTAAAATTTAAAGGTAGGAAACAAGGGTTTTCAAGGATCCACTTGTAGAGATTAGGGAGATCTATGCTTGATTTAAGAACACAACTGGATTTAGAGTCCTATCTTCATCCAGTTGGAAGATAATTCATTAAAATTCACATTTGAACTTCCTTTGATCTAGTTCTCAATAGAAGAAAATTATGAGAACTAGAATTGATTCCATCATAAAACCATGCCCATAAGACAAAGCAAACAACAGAATTTAACCAACCCACATCCAATCTGAGAGAATTGTGAGGGTTAGGGAGAATTCCATCATCCAACCATGCCCAGGGGACAATGGTGTACAACAAGATTTCCTAAAATCACAATCTCAATAATGAAAAGAACATGCACAAAGCTATTGCAGATCTATTGTAATTTAAGTCACAACAAACCATTAAAAACCAAAGGCATTCCCTATAATCAAACTAGAATCAAAATCAATTTAACTTAAACATGAATCAAAATTGTAGAAAGCATCCCATCATGCTACAAGCTTCACCTCTTAGCCCTAGCTAAGAGGTTTAGTCAATCATAGATTTGATTAGGCAAACAATCTCTTGGAAAATCATAAAAACAAAATAGGAAAGGGAAGAAACTCTTATCATCGGCCGACCACACCTTCTCTCTCTCTTTTGCTCATGTTTTCCTCCACATCTTGGATTGATTTTCTCTCTCTCTTCTCTTTTTCTTTTATAGGCAGCAAGGAGTCGGTGCTGGAGTCGGCAGAAGAGGCAGTGCATGGAGCCTGTGGAATTTACGCAACAAACAGCCGCGAAACGCAAAAAGTCTTGCGTTTGGTGTGAGTTTTCGGGAAGGTTCATCCATGCCGTTCATTCAAATACCATGGGAAGGGTTGTGGCCACCCTCTCTCTCTTCTGGACGGTTCAGATCATCGAAAAAATTGATGATCGTGGCCCACAAGGTCTCAAAATTCCTGGTTTTCACGGACGTGCGTAGCCCTTACACAGTTTGCACTGAGATGCTCGATGGGCCCCACAGTGATGTTTTTGGAGAAATCCACCCCATCCATTGGATTCCTGGTGAGATTTTGATTTTAAATGGGTGATTTTGATCTAGTTTTAGTGCGGTCAACTGTATCAAATCACGCTACCAGTCATCCTGTGTTTGACGGTGATCTTCATGTGTGTGCGTACATGGTGGCATTTAGACTTCATGGCTACAGTCGACCCCACCTCCTGGTTTGAATGGATGGTTCAAATCATCCATCGGGACGATGGAGGTGGCCCACTAAACACCACAGCGGACGCACGTCCGGTCATTGTGTGTAAACAAGAGATGGGTTAGGTCAAACGACCCCTAGTTTCGGTCCGCTGCGCACTCACGTGCGTATGTGCACACTCAACCCACAGTGGGACCCATCATGATGTTTTCTATAAATTCATTATGTCCATCCTCTTTCTCATCTAATTTAAGGGGTTGAGACCAAAATCGAAGCATATCCAGATATCAAGTGGGCCTCAAATCAATGATTTTGTTGCTAATCTGTCAGTTGGGACACTTGCACAAAGATTCAATGGCTAAAATTTTACATATATGGTTAATTTAGGGTCCTTAGGCCAGATATAAAGTTTCGAGCCAAACAGCTGGTGGAAACCCTGTGATCTTGCATTTAGGATGATTTTCAGGCCCCTTTTACTTTAATTAGTTGATTTTCTCGGATCTTTGGCATGTGAATTCTTCTATCTCGGTCCCCTAAGATCTGTCCCATGCCTTGGTGATTCTTGAGCATCAAATCCATGCCTTTAACACCCTTTTCAGTCCAAGCTCTGAATTGCACCATGCAACAAAAACATGATTAAAATCAGACGTTAAAGATTATCATGTTCGTAAAACCAAGTGATAATTAGGGTCTAATGTGCAATATTTGACCCTCAACTGGGCGCCTCGGGTGCCTCGCCTAAGCGGCATGGTTTATAGAAAAGAACAAAGGCGCCTATCAGCCTTGTGATCACCACTATTTAAGAAGTGAGGGGGTTGAGAGGCCTATAAATACCCCCTCGCATTCCTCATTTGGGAGGTTGGAGTAAAGAGAGCGTGGAGAGAGAGAGTTGCGCGCTCCCGCGTAACTCAAGGAGAGGAGTTATTTTGTGCCACTATTTGTGGAAAGCAATATGAGTTGCGCCACCTTTTCAGGGGAGAAAAGATGAGTTGCGCACTTTCGTGCAACTGGAGGAAATGTGAGAGAGAGAGACTGAGAGAGAGAGAGTTATGCGGGACTTTGTCCAAACACCACTTTTGGTGGAGAGCAAGTGGGATGCACCACTTTATATGCTCCCTTGTCCAAAGAGGAGCCTCTGTGCTCTTTTGTCCTAAACGGAGAGTTGTGCTGAAATGAAAGGAGAGGAGTTGCACGCTCCTGTGCAACTCAAGGAGGCATGTTGCTCAACTTCGCTAGAGGCGCCACTTTTTGTGGAGTCTAAGGAGAGTTGCGCGCTCTTGCACAACTCAAGGAAGGGTGTTTCGCATACTTGTCTTGAAGCCAGACTCCTTGCACCACTTGTGATGGGAGTTTGTCTTGAAGCCAGGCTCCTTGCGCCACTTGTGATGGGAGTTTGTCCTGAAGCTTGGCTTTGTGCACCACTTGTGATGGAGCATGTCCTAATGCAAACCTTCCAATGCCATTTCATAGGGAGCATGTCCTAATGCAAGCCTTCCAACGCCATTTCATATAGAGCATGTCCTAATGCAAGCCTTCTAACGCCATTTCATGTGGAACATTGTCTTAACACAAGCCTTTCTTGCGCCACCTTGCATGGACATAGTCTTAATACATGGCATTTGTGCCATTTCTCCTGGAAGAACCCCTTGTGCCATTTCATGTAGAGAGGGAGGTGCACGCTCCACTTTCATATGCTACTTCTCAACTGTAAGAGGGTTGCACGCCCCACCTTTGCATGAGTTGTGTGTTCACCCATGAAATTGAAGAATCACAGAGGAGATAAAAGAACAGAGCATGATGGAAGACTTGCACAACTCAGTGTGGAACAAATCAAGGGCTTCAAGTCCACACAACTCATCTCCTCTAGAGATATGATCAAAAAGTGTCGAAATGCTACTGAAATTGCCATTGCGACTATCTTCTTTCATTCGCTGCATTGATTGATTGTACTCTATTTTCAGAATCAAGGGAATGTGAGAATGTAAAAGAACTCAGACTGAATAAAATACTCTGTGATATCTGTGCTATCATACTTTCTTTTTTATCATTGAATGAATTCCCCCAAATTAAATGCATTTCATTTCTGGTCAAAACACCAATGAGATCGGAGCTTACCCAGAAAGAGATGTAACCGAGAATTGTACAAGAGGACTTTCTGACATGATGTGAATGATTTTCAAAGAATATGTTGGTCATGAAGCACCTTCATCCTGTCCTTGTAAATTCTCCAGTTCTCGTACGCATCATTTCAGATTTCTTCAAGTTCATTCAACTGAAGTTTGCGTAGCAAGATAGCATTGTCCAAGTTGAAGTTCAGATTTTTAATAGCCTAGTAGGCTCTATGTTCCAACTCCACAGGCAAGTAGCAAGCCTTCCCATAGACAAGTATAATGGGAGACATTCCAATAAGGGTCTTAAATGGGGTATGGTAAGCCCATAAGGCATTAGTCAATCGGATTGACCAATCCTTACTTTCAATGTTAACTGCCTTTTTCGAGATGTGTTTAATTTTCCTATTGGAAATCTCAGCTTACCCACTTTTTTGTGGGTGGTATGGAGCACTCTCTTTGTAGGAGATGCCATATTTCTTCATTAAGTTCTCAAATGGCCTATTACAGAAATGTGAACCTCCATCACTAATGATAGCTCATGGTGTTCTAAACCGGGAAAGGATGTTCTCTT
The DNA here is from genome assembly GCF_029962835.1 of Magnolia sinica. NCBI lineage: Eukaryota > Viridiplantae > Streptophyta > Magnoliopsida > Magnoliales > Magnoliaceae > Magnolia > Magnolia sinica. The sequence goes on from NC_080583.1 coordinate 28,772,656, forward strand.
TTAAGAATTTAATCACCATTTGATGGTCATTATTCTGGCATAGAATCGCTTCAACCCATTTAGTGACATACTTTATGGCTAGCAAAATATACAAATTTCTAAAAGATTGGGGGAATGGTCCTATGAAATCGATGCCCCAACAATTAAATGCTTTAATGATCAGAATAGGGTTCAAGGGCATCATATTTCGACGGGACAATGTTCCCAATCTCTGACAATGCTTATAAGATTTGCAAAACTCACGAGTGTCCTTGAACATAGTGGGCCAGTAAAAGCCGCACTGTAGAATTTTGGCCGTGGTCTTTTTGGAAGAAAAGTGACCACCATAGACCTGAGAATGACAGAAGGAGATGACACTTTGGTGTTCATTGTTCGGCACACATCTCCTTAATATTTGGTTCGAGCAATATTTAAATAGATACGGATCATCTCAGAAGAATTTACATACCTCGGTAAAGAATTTTTTCTTATCTTGCATAGTCCAATGTGTCGGCGTGAAACCTGTAGCAAGATAATTAGCAATATCCACAAACCAAGTTGAGTGGGAGACTTTAAACAATTGTTCGTCAGGGAACATGTCATTTATATGTGTCGTCTCAAAGAAATCAGAGAGATCAAGGTGGGAAAGAAGGTCAGCCACAATGTTCTCTACTCCCTTTTTATCTTTTATTTCCAAATTAAATTCTTGGAGTAAGAGGATCCATCTTATCAAGAGGGGCTTAGCATCAGTCTTAGAAAGAAGATACTTGAGCGCCATATGATCTGTGTAAATGACAATCTTGGATCCAATCAAGTAGGACCTAAATTTGTTTAAAGCGAACACTACGACTAAGAGTTCCTTTTCCGTAGTAGAGTAGTTTACTTGGGTAGGATTTAGAGTTCTACTTATGTAATGAATAAAGTATGGCTGCTTTTATTTTCTTTGGCCGAAAATCACCCCAAGAGCATGCTAAGATGCATCGCACATAAGTTCAAAAGGAAGGCTCTAGTCGGGTACTGTATGATAGGTGCAGTGGTTAACATACCATTGAGCTTAGTAAAATCTTCCTGACATTGTTCAGTCCACTCGTATGGGTTATCCTTTTGAAGTAGAATACATAAAGGATGAGAGAGGTGACTAAAGTCCTTTATGAATCTCCTGTAAAATCCACCGTGTCCTAAAAAGGATTGCATGTCTCGTATGTTCTTGGGTGGAGGTAAGTTAGAGATAAGATCAATCTTAGCCTTATCTACCTCAATTCTTTTGGACGAGATGATATTTCTAAGGACAATCTCCTTACGAACCATGAAATGACACTTCTCCCAATTCAGTACCAAATTCTTTTCCTTACATCGCTTCAGCACATTTTTAAAAATTTCCAAGCATTCGCTAAAGGATGGACTAAAAACTGAGAAATCGTCCATGGAGACCTTTAAATATTGCCCCAACATATCAGAAAAAATGCTCAACATACATCATTGAAAGGTGGTGGGGGCATTACACAGTCCAAATGGCATCCTTCGGTAAGCAAAGGTGCCAAAAGGACATATGAACGTGGTCGTTTCTTGGTCCTCAAGGGCAATCTTGATCGGATTATAGTCCGAATGTTCATCAAGGAAACAGTAATAGGAATGACCAACTAGCCTTTCCAAAATTTGATCGATGAAGGGCAAAGGAAAATGGTCCTTTCTCGTGAGAGTATTCAACTTTCTTTAGTCAATGCATATTCTCCAACCAGTAGTGACTCTAGTTAGCATAAGTTCATTGTCAGCATTGGCTATGATGATGATTCTAGACTTCTTAGGAACCACCTGAATTAGACTCACCCATTGACTATCGAATATAGGGTATACGATACCCACATTCAATAACTTAAGAACTTTGGCCTTAACCACTTCCTTCATGTTTCGATTTAATCTATGTTGTGGTTGCCGGGAGGTCTTCACATTATCCTCTATATAAATGTGGTGAGTACAAATTGAGGGGTCAATTTCCTTGAGGTCCGCAAACAACCATCTAAGGGCTCCCTTATGCTCAATGAGAGTATAAATGAGCAAACTCTCCTGTTCTTGCTCAAGTGGGAAGAAATCACCACCGAGTATGTCTTATCTTGACCTAAATAGACATATTTCAAATCATAGGGCAAATGTTTTAGGTCAAGCTTCGGTGCCTTGAGGTTAGACGGTAGAGGTGCTACATCAGTTTGGGGCAATTCTTCAAATTGTGGCCTCTAGTGGTTAACTTCAAGTACCGACACAATATCAAGCATGGCCCTTGTCTCCCTAATCATATCATTGTCTAAATCATGGGAATGGGCTAGGCACGTCTCTAATGGGTAGGAGGATAAAGTCATTAGAGTTCTATCCTCCACAAAAGAATCAATTAAGTTAACATTGTGAGCGTCATCATCATCCTCTACCTGTTTGCCCGTATTAAAAAAGATATTCAACTCTAATGTCATATTTCCAAAAGACAAACTCATGACTCCATTCTTGTAATTAATGATTGCAATTACTGTGGCAAGGAATGGGTGACCAAGAATGACAGGAATTTGAGTGCTCATGTCCACGATGGGTTGAGTATCTAGGATAATAAAATCTACCGGGTAGTAGAATTTGTTAACCTGGACCAACACATCCTCAATTATCCCTCTCGGTACATGAACTGAGCGATTGGTAAGTTGTAATGTGTAAGGCGTGTATCCTAGTCCGTACCATTCCTTAGACTCTCACGATCCTCCCCATCGAATTTTGGCAACCCGTGACTTATAGACAGTGAATGCGCGTGATCTTAAGTCGCATCCCGAAGATCTGAGTTGACTCAACTATAAACTTGTACCCTAGCGATTGCGCTATTGCCTTGGTTCTAACGCCGCGTTCTTACGCACCAATGCGATGCCTAAGCTAGGAGTTGTGGTCCCGCGTATATTTTGAGGAAATGCTGCACATTGTGAATTAATCAAGTACAAGTCAACACAACCCATGCCTCACATGTCACTCCTCTTACACCACCCATCCCTCTCATCTCATCCTTCTTACACAACACCATCCCTCTCTCCCATCCTTCACTCCATCTCATTCCATTCTTTACCATTTTTCCTAGCGACCAAGAGAGAAAAAGACTAAGGAGAGAAAAGAGAAAGAACTCAAGTGTGTGGCCCATTTCCTACCTTAAATCTCCAATCCCAACCCTTCAATCTTTATCATCCACCATCAAAGGGAGAGTCAAGGAGCTTAACATTCCAAGGAACCGATAAGAAGTGGAATTGGAGGGTGTTTATAGGATTAGATTTTGATTTTGATAATGGGCCAAGTGGGGCCTACCGATTGATGGTATGGATAGGATGAAGGTGTTCTATGACAAGAACATCCTTTGGAAATCATTCTTGACTGGTCAAAAAATCCTTTTATATAATTCTCGGTTATATCTTTTTCTAGGTAAAATCTGATCTTATTGGACCTGCCTTTTCACTGTTACTAATGTTTATCCTTATGGGGCCATCGAGATAATGAATCCAATAAATGGCAATACTTTCAAAGTAAACAGATATCAGTTAAAGCCATTTATTGAGAAATTTTATTTAGAAGACATGTCTATGCCTCTAACTGATCCTGTATACCAGGATTGATCTCCTAATCTGATGGAGGTGTAGTTAGGTTTATTGCTTTTATAGGATTTAAGACTAGGGTAGTTTTCTTCCAGTCTGTTTAGTTTTTTTTTGCTAACCTATTTCATGCTAAGATTCATGGAAAATCTTCAAATTTCCTTCCTCCAGGTACTATCTTTCCATCCCTACTCCATTTCTTTTCGTTCCCTCATGTGCATTACATGCTTACTTCTTTTACATTGAGAATAATGTAGATTTTAGGTTGGGGGTGTGGATTATGTCAGGCCCATGTGCTAGTGTCCATTCCGTTCTATAGGATCCTGCGGTCCTCCCAGTCGAATTTCGGCGACCCGCGACCTGTAGATTGCATTTGCACCTGACCTTAAGTCGCATCCTATAAACCCAAGTCGACTTGACCTGAGACCTGTGCCATTGCGGCTGTGCCGTCGTCGTGGTTTTGATGCCACGTTTCGTGCGACAATCCGATGTCTAGATCATAAGATGTGGGCCGCACATGATCATGGCCGTGGACCGCACGCTGCGGGACCCACCTATCCTTTATGGCTCATTTCCCTAGGAAAATTATGAGGGTGACATCACCCTAATTCATAGTCCTAGGCATGCTAGTAATGATGACCATAGCCCATGCCTCTTACATAAGTCATAATCACCCTAGCCACACCTCTTCCCCAAACCACTCATTGCCTACCTAAGCTACTCCCTCTCTCTCTTATCTCTCTCCCTCTCTCTTTCATTTCCCATTTCCTCCATTGCTAGTAAGAGAGAGAGCTCCCTAAAATTTCAGCCACTTCCTCTCCCTAACCTTCCCAATCCAACCATTAAGAGACCATCTCAACCATTGAATCTTGTCCCCTTAGAGCATTGAAAGTCATTGGTGGAAGAAGAAGTCCTATATTTGAAGGTGGGTGCTTCTTAGTATTTGATTCTTTGCATGGATTTTCCTCTTTTTTAGTATAGGGAAAGTGGGACCCACCAATCAATGGTGGAGATCCCATCTTGGTCCCTAGATGTGGCCAAAGGCCCATCACACATTGCATGTATGTATCCATGGTGGGACCATTCTCCATAGACCCACCTTGAAGGTTCCAAGTTATGCACTTGCTATGGCCACTTAGGCCCTAATTTGTGGTGGAAATGGGATTTCCACCCTTGATATTTTTGCGATTGAGGGCCCACACAAGGAGGGAACCCATCTTAATATATGCATGTACATGGAGGAGCTCATAGTGGTGGAGCTCCTGCCATCACCGTTGTTCTCTCTCTCTCTCTCTCTCTCTCTCTCTCTCTCCCTCTTTCTCTCTTCTCCTTTTTTTTTTATGGTGTTGCTGATATGTATGACCCACCTGATGATGCATGTGTGGGACATCACTATCTAGAATTTTCTAGACGTCTTGAAATTTCAGATGGGCTAAATGTCCAGATGGTGGAGCCCACTTTGCTGTCCATTCCGGGGCTAGCCATGGATGAGGAAAACACCAATGTAGGTCTGATCACAGGGTCATGTGGCCCATATTGATGGATCCCACTGTGATATATGTATGCTATATCCACGCCATCCGACCATGGGGCCAACCTTGCTGCCCGTCCAGCGACAGGCCCATTGCTTGTCCATCTAGAGAGGCCCAGATAGAGAGGAAACACAAATATTAGCTTATATACGAAGCTGAGGTGGGCCACATGCGTGGACCCACCTTAATGATGTGTTGGATCCACACCGTCCAAGCAAGGATGGTGGGTCCCACGTAGCATACAGCTGCTGCTGTTGTTGACGTCAGCAAGTTCCATGGCCCATCATGAGGTATATGTTATATCCCAACCGTTCGTACATTTGCTGGATGGTGGGACCCACCCTGCATGTGTGGGGTTCCCACCGTCCAGCTAGGATGTGGACCCCACCTGTAATGTATGTGTTTCATCCCTGCTGTGAGGGGCTGATCATGATGTATGGGCCTTATCCTCACCATCCAGATTGCTGGACTGTGTGGCCCACCTTTGATTTATGTATTGTATATCCACACTATCCATAGGTTGGGACAGGTGAGGCCCACCTTGATGTATTATATACACACTGTCCATTTTTCAGGATGGTGGGGCCCACCTAATGAATGTGTTCTATATCCAAGCCATCCAGCAAGGACGTGGGACCCATTGTAATTTATTTCTTATATCCGCATCGTCCAGTTTGCTGGACGGTGGTTGCCCTCTTGATGCATATATTCTATATCCAGCCGTCCATCTGTCACTGGACGTAGACCCTACCTTGATGTATATCTACACCATCCATGGGACGTGGGGTCCACCATGATGTGTATTGTATTCATGCCCATCTTGCAGGCCCACCTTGAGGTATATGATGTGCATATGGCCCATCTATTTTGCTAGATTATGGGCCGCCCCATGAGGCCCGTTGTGATACATTTATGGCCCATTGATGAGGCCCATTATGATGTGTTTGTGGCCTATTTGGTGAGGCCCAGTGTGATGTATTTGTGGCCCATTGATGAGGCCCATTGTGATGTATTTGTGGCCTATTTTTTAAGGTCCATTGTGATGTATATATGGCCCATGTGGTAAAGCCCATTGTAATATATATGCGGCCCAGGAGTGAGGTCCGATGTGATGTATATGAGGCCCATATGATAAGGCCCGATGAGATGTATATGAGACCCATTGTGATGTATGTTGGGCCTTATGTGAGGCCCATTATGATGTATGTGAGGCCCTTATGTAAGTCCATGGGCTCACTACACGTTTGACTCTATGTGAGCCACCCCTTAGGAGCAATGTTGGTTAAATGTCCACATTGATGGACAATAATGGTTAAATATCTACATTGTGACCTTTCCTTAGGGCTTTGTTAAGCCCATTCTCCTCATTCTCTAAGTGGGTTAACCCAAATCATTGGGCCCCATTGATGTTTGCATGGTCCATTTATTCGTATTGGGATAACCCAAGATGTTAGGCCCCCATTGGTTACTTGTAGGATTATTTCTTTTTAATCTTGAAGTCCATCTAGGACTTATTTGGGCCCCCTAGGGCATCTCGCGGGCTATATGATAGTATAGAGAAGGAACCCTTTCCGGATCCTTAGGATTATAGGTAGGCCACCTAGGCCCAACCTTGATATGAGGAGAGTTCATCATCACCATAGACAGAGGGATCCGTGCTATCGGATTTGGTATATCCACAGTTGAGAATCGATCATTATGTTATGGTTTAGATTGGCTGTCCTTTTATGGACCCCGCCTTGTATATAGGCTAATTATTGATGCGATTATGAGTACACGATAACATAACATCATGATACATGCCCATACGCATCATTTACATGCTTGTTGTGAGATGTGGTTGACCATTGCATATGCCATTAGGCAGGTTGTTTATAAGACTCCTTGATAGATAAAGTAGTCCCACATGAGGGCATGGTATGCGCAAGATTGATGTATGACTGAATTGTGTGACTTATGCATCTTGCATTATGTGTTGTGATTACTATACGCCCTAGCAATATCAGGGCCATAGCCTTTACAGGCATGTCGTGGATGGAAGGATTGGACACCAAAAATCTTCTCTTTATATGGGGCACGAAGGATGTACCTGGGTGAAAGTCCCTAAACCTGACGGAATCGGAAGATGATCCAATGTCGAGACTGAGTGGATACACGAGCACATGAGGGCTGAATACCAGGAGGCCGCATCTCCCACTGTGTCCTGGTCAGTTGGAAGGGGGTGTGGCCTTACTCGCCCAAGGGTGGGGGCAATTGCTAGGCTGAGTATGACCAGCTCGTAAATGGGTCCGCTATCGACGTGCTAGATAGATATTGGCTGACTATTGGCTAGATGGATAGTGAGATCTCTTCCACTTGTACGGTTGTGCATCTAGTGTAGGGCAGTAATGTGGTGTATAGTGTATTAAACCTTGGTGATTATCCAGAGAGAACTGTATGATATATGATGCTCCAGAGATGAGCTGGATTGATATGTGGATTGGTATGCTTAAGCTACATCTTGCACATGACATTGGCTATGTAAGCCTTGCATCGTATGGCCTTGGTGTGGCCGATATCATTCATGCCTTACATCGCATGGCCTTGGTGTGGCTGACAGCACTCATGCCTTGCATCGCATAGCCTTGGTACGACTGATCGCATTCATGGACTTATCAGCATATTCCGCATCACTTTGATATTACATTCTGAGCATACTTATATTACGCACACACTTTCACCACCCTCTAAGCTTTATATAAGCTTATGCACGATTGATGCATGCAGGTGACGCTAGGTCGTAGCTGAGCAGGAGCAGGAACATGTCGCAGAGCTTCAGGAGATTTATTATTATCATCATTGTACTTCCTTTATGCACATTGTAGCTTAAAGTTTTTTTTTTTTATCATAGTGGATTTTATAATGGAGTTCTGCTTATTATTCGTGGGTTATGCTTTTGGCTACGCTTGTTATAGAATAAATTCATACTGAAAAATCCTCCTTGTAGGATCCCAGGATCGGAACTTGGTATATGGGTGCCGGGAGCCGAGAATGGGGTACTATAGAGGCTGTCGGTGCCGGATTCAGCAATCGAAAAGTTTGTGAACCTGGTTTCCGAGTTTGGGGCGTGACATATTAGGTAAAGTAATCAGTATTTTCTTCATTTTGGTTTTGAGCAAAATTGAGCAAAATTGTGGAAAATTTTGAATTTTTCAAACTAAAAACCTGTTTGGAAAGTAATAGTTGTGTGCTTAAGGATGCTTTGAGTATGACGATGGGACAAAGATTGAATTTTGAATTGCTAGAGTTTGATCAACTAAGTAATCTATCTCTTAAGTTCTTGCACTCAATAGATTAAGAGGAAGTTTGGATATCATATTGATTCAAATCATGAAGACATGTTAAATTTGCTTTCTCGTGATATGCTAGAATTTTTAATTGTTAGCATGTGAATCATTGATAGATGTTGAGAATTGAGTCTAAAGAATTTTATCCACCTTAAAAGATGAAAAACCAATTAAAAAACAGGAAATCGACAAAAAGGTCATGAATGATGAAAAAAAGAGGGTCTTTAAAGAGAATGAAAAAAGTCTCTGAAAAGAATGAATAAGAGTGATCGTCGATATAAAATCAAAAAACTGGAAAAAGAAGAAAAATGAGATATGTTCAGAATCAACACTTGAGTTCTCGATTAATCTTGATATGATGAACATGGCTAACATTGTGAACTGATAGTATGTTCATAGGAAGTAAGTTGATTTGCATTAAGTACATTGAGAAACTTATTGATATATAAACATAAGCTCTGATTTAATCAATAAAGAACCTATTTGATTGATTGCTTATATGATTCGGCTCTAGGTTTTCAAAATCCTACTTTCTCACCTTATTTCCACTCATTTATACTTGATTGTACAAAGGATTGATTTCTGAAAGGGATCTTGAACATTGAGAATTGAAGATTATTTCACGCATGTTTTTCTTGGGACTAGCAAAATGCTGTTGGGGAGTGTGTTGAGTGTTAAATATTACATATTTTGCCCCAATTATATCTTGGTTTTATAAACGTGATAAATCTTAATGGTATATTTTATGCATGTTTGTGTAGCAAGGTGAATTTGAGAGCTTAGATTAAAAAGAATGTTAAAAGCTTGGATTTGATGCTCAAGAAATACCAAGGTAAAGAACGGATCTTTAGAGATCAAGATTGAAGATTTCAAGGCCCCAAGATCCAAGAAAACCAAGTGGAGAAGGAAGGAAGTCGAAAGAACAAAGTGCTGAAATTCACTTCACTATCTGTGTCATCGACCATAGTTTGATGATATGGAGGCCATCATTCAATGACATCGAACACAGCTCGATGACATTGAATTTCTATATAAAATATGGGTTCCTAAATACTTTTTAGGATATCTAGGGTTTCGAGGAGCAGAGCCAAAAGGGTGGAGGAGCCTCCTAAGAGTTTTTCTTCTTTCTTAGTTTGTTTTTAATGCTTTCTTTTAGGGTTTTGATTCCAATCATGTCTATGGTTGGCTAAACCTCTTAGGTAGGGCTAAAAGGTGAAGCTTGTAGCGTTTTTAGGATGCTTTTCGTATTTGATTATTGTTCTTGTTGAACTTCTTTGATTCTAATTTGATATTTAAGGAATGCTTTTAGTTTTTAATGGTTTGTTGTTACTCAAATTACAATAAATCTGCAATAGCTTTGAGTATCTTCTTTCTCTTATTTTGAGATTGTGGGATTGGTAAATCATGTTGTTAGCCAATATCTCCAGGGCATGATTTGGTGATGGAGTCCCTTTCTCCTTCATTTAGAATTAGGTCAATAAAAGTTAAGATTTGATTTTATTGATATATCTTCCAATTGGATAGGATAGGACTCCAATTCCAATTGTGTTCCTTGAATCAAATAAGGAAACATCCTGATAGTTACAAGTCGATCCTTGGAAACCTAGTTCCCACCTTTAAATTCATCAGTTTTAACTACTTTATTCACAATTACTCTTCTACAATTTCATATTTAGATTCACATCTTCTTCTAATTCTACTTTTCGTTACCTTCAGAAACGTACAAGTTTAGTCCCTATGGATTCGACCTCGGTCTCACCGAGATTATTACTACATCGCGACCCTACACTTGGGGTTTTGAATGCACTACTTTGTTGGTTAGTAGATTGTAGAACTTGTAGGCCTTTGATTCTTCATTATATTTGATGAAGATACATTTCTCACCATGATCATCGAGCTTCTTTCTTCTTGTCTCTAGAACTTGAGCATAGGTGACACAACTAAAGATTCTTAGGTGCACCACGCTCAGTTTGTGGCCACTCCATGCCTCTAGTGGTGTTATATACTTGACACTCTTAATAGGGAACCAATTGAGTAACTAGGTAGTACATGCAATTGCCTTTGCTCGAACTCTTTATCAGACATTTCTCTTTCAATATGGTCCTCGTCATGTCGAGAATGGTGCAATTTTTTCATTTCGCAATTCCATTTTTCTATGGCGTGTAGGCTGAAGTGTATTGTTGCTTGATGTCTTGTTCCCTATAATATTCTTAAAATTCATTTGAGGTGTACTCCCCACCTCTGTCAGATATGAGAACTTTAATTTTGTAGCTACTTTCAAATTTAACACGAGCTTTGAAACTTTTAAAAATACTGAAGGTGACCGATTTCTCTTTAATGCAATACACCCACGGCTTTATGCTAAAATTGTCAATGAAAGTAATACCTCCAAGAGAGGGTATCTCAAGTGGGCCATAAATATCAGTGTGAACCAATTGCAATGGTTACTTTACTCTTCGGGATACTTCACTTGAAAAGAGTTCCTTTGTTGCTTGTCAAGTGTGCATGCCTCAACACATGTTCTAGAGCTTCAATAGTAGCCAAGCTATGTACCATGCTTGATAAGGACATTAGTTTAAAACCACTAAAATGGAGATGCCCAAAGAGAAGATACCATCTCCACGAATCATTCTTCAGAGGTCCATAGAGACACTTTTCAAGTATCATCTTAATATAGAGAGAAAACACCCGATTCTTCGCCATTTGGACTTGAAAAATTGGTCTCCCATGTGCATATCTTAGATAAAGAGAATAGTTCTCCATGTGTATAACGTACCTCTTTTCGAGGGGTTGTCCAATTTTACATTTTCCTTTCATTGGGACTTTAGATGAATCACAAAATTAAGCTCACATTGCCTTGAACCTCCTCCGTGAGTTCAATGAACAATTCTTTATTGCCATACATGTGATTGCTTGCACTAGTGTCGAGACACCATACATTAGGTACTACACATGCCTTTTCTTGTGTAAGGAGAAGTGTGAACTCTTAATTTTCATGATGCAATGTTTCAGCATAATTGGATTGTTCATCTTGATCTACTTTGCTCCAACATTGATATGCATAGTGGCTGAATTTCTTGTAATTGTAGCATTGAAAGTTCTTTATGTTTTCACGACCACGCATCGACCGACCTCTATCATTTCCTCTTTCACAGAAATTAGTGAACTTTTAAAAAAAAATAAAATTTAGATGACTTAATTGATATCCACGCCCTCTACCTCTTGCACGAGTGCCACGATCCCTACATTGTGTATGACCATTCTTTTGTTTATTTAGAGTCATATGAGACTTTAAGACTTGTTCTAGCATCATAAATCTAGCATTCTTTTGCATTCATTGTTCATGAACTTGCAACGATCTCATTAACTCCTCAATGAAGAGTTTTTCCTACTCTTTTGATTCTTCGATGGGCACAACCACATGCTCGAATTTGGTTATGAGAAATTGAAGGACTTTCTCAATGATAAGAATATTATCAATATTTTCACCATTTATTTTCAAGTTATTAACAATTACAAGCTGATAGGGATTTGAGCCGCAGAATCACATAGATCTAGATCTAGTATAGCAATTCAATAATAATAAGCAATCACAGAACAACATAAAGATTTAACGTGGAAAACCCCTGTGGAAAAAAACCACAGCACAAAGCGACAAAAATCCACTATGAAAAGAAAATTACAAGAGAGGACTTACCCGATTTGAACAACCTCGAATCTCACCCTTGCTACACCCTTTAATAACCCTGGAACCCTCTAGGAACTCTTAGAAAAATTTTAGAAAGCTTTTGAATAACTTAGAATAGCCCTAGGGACCCTTATTTATAGTTTAGAAAACTCCACTTACGCACCTAGATCGGAAAAGTCCAGAAACCGCCTCAAATTTACGCAGTCCGCATAGGATCTGCGTAGCCACGACTAGTTGAAGGAGGGCCTCGAATGGTCGAGCAACCCGCTCGACCTGTCGAGCCATTCCCTCGACTAGTCGAGCAGCCCGGACACTAAAAAACATAGGTTGTTGCACTTTGAGTCGAGCGGGTCTCGACTGGTCGAGTAGACCCTCGACCGGTCGAACAAACCCCAAAAAACAAATATGTCAAATTTAAGACATTCTTCTAATAATAATCTCCACCATGTCTTCAATCTTCAACCGTGTAGCTTCTTGACCTCTTCTCTTATCTCTTCATCGCATCATAGCTTCAATCAATGCTTCTAGTGCACACTCCGTCCTACTTTTACTCCATCGCCAAGCCTAGAGAAGTTGTACATAACTTAAACTTCTCTGTAGGAATGACCTTGGTGAACATGTCTGCTGGATTCAAGCTGGTGTGAATCTTTTCCAGTGTGACGCCTCCTTCCTTAAGCACCTGTCGGATAAAGTGGTGACGAACATCAATGTGTTTAGTACGTGAGTGATAAATAGAATTTTTAGCCAAATTGATAACGCTCTCACTATCACAGTTAACCGACATAGCCTCCTGCTGAAGTCCCAATTGATTTATCATACCTTTGAGCCAAACACCTTCCTTAATCGCTTCCGTCACTACTATATATTCTTCTTCAGTCGTGGAAAGAGCCACCACAGACTGAAGCTTCGACATCCAACTGATTGCTCCACCTGATAGTACAAAGAGTATCCTGAAGTAGACTTCCTGGAATCTATACTGCCTGTGTAGTCAGAATCCACATACCCTACCAACTTTGTCCCTGTTTTCTCAAAAGTTAAGATATAGTCTTTCTTACCTCGAATGTATCGAAATAGTCATTTCACCGCTTCCCAATGTTGTTTGCCGGGGTTTGACATGTATCTGCTCACAACACCGACTACTTGTGAAATATCTGGTCTCGTACAGATCATGTCATACATTAAACTGCCAACTGCATTCGAATAAGGCAATAAGACATAACCTGCTTTTCCTCATCTAATTTAGGATATTATTGTGAAGAAAGCTTAAAGTGAACTGCGTGGGGAACGCTCATCGACTTTGCTTGGTTCATCCCATACTTGATCAATACCTTTTCAAGGTATTCTACCTATAATAGGCAAAGCTTGTTCTTCTTCCTGTCTTTATGAATATCTATGCCGAAAACCCTCTTTGCAGCCCCTAGATCTTTCATCTCGAATGTCCCTGATAACTAAGTCTTCAGTATATTGATTTCAGACATATCATGACAGGCGATCAATATATCATCAACATATAATACAAGGATAATGAATTTCCATCACTCAGTGTCTTGTAATAGACACAGTGATCGTATTCACTCCGAGTAAATTTCTGACTCACCATGAAAGAATCAAATTTTTTATACCACTACCTAGGCAACTGTTTCATGCCGTACAACGACCTCATTAACTGCAAACCTTTTTCTCTGCCCCTTTAACTTCGTAGCCCTTGGTTGCTTCATGTAGATCTACTCTTTCAATTCCCCATGCAAGAATGTAGTTTTCACATCCATCTGTCCAGCTCGAGATTGTATTGGGTAATCAGCGCTAACATGAATCTGATAGATACCTGCTTAACCACCGGCGCGAATATCTCTGTGAAGTCGATTCCTTCTCTCTGAACATAACCCTTCGCTACCAACCTTGCTTTGTATCTATCTTGTTTCCTTTTAAATAACTACTTGCATCTGATTGCTTTTCGGCCTACGAGAAGCTCCACCAGCTCCCATGTATGATTTTTGTGCAACGAGTCCATCTCATCGTCCATAAATTCGTCCCTGTATCTTGCCAGTAACCTTCGATCACGCGGTGGATTCCTTCTCATAGGTGGCTGCTCCACTTGATCCTGTACCTGTCTTCGCATCTGTCTCTGCCTGAGTATTATTTGTATCAATCTGGACGTCTACGATTACCCTGTTTGGTTCTTCTTGCTCCTTTTGATCAGCTTTCATCGAATCTGATGTTACGGCTGGTGATGACCTTACGTGTGACCTTGTCGAATAACCTGTAACCTTTCACACCAATGCTATAGCCAACAAAGATATACTTTTTGGCCCTATGGTCTAGCTTTTCTCTCTCAACTGATGGTACATGAGAGTAAGCATCACGACCAAATATGCATAGATCTGAGTAGTCGATTTTCTGACCACTCCAAACTTCCTCTGGGATTTTACATTCAATTGCCATTGAAGGATATTGGTTCACCAAATAACAAGCCGTGTTAACGGCCTTAGTCTATAGGTCCTTGCCCAACGCAACATTACTTAACATGTATTTGGCCCTCTCCAGGAGAGTCTGATTCATTCGCTCAGCCACACCATTTTTCTTGGGTGTGTGGCACACCATGTTGTGCCTGATGATCCCTTCATGCTTACAATAATCATTAAATTGAGTGGAAGTAAATTCTCCTCCATTGTCAGTCCTTAAAACTTTGATTATTTGCCCTGACTGTTTTTCCACCATTGCCTTCTATTGCTGAAATATGGTGAAAATTTTGGATTTACGTTTCATGAAGTAAACCCAAACTTTCCTGGAGTAGTCGTCAATGAATAAAATAAACCATGACGATCTCCCAATGGAAACTTCTGGCGATGACCCCCATACGTCAGAGTTCACATAATCAAGCACTCCCTTACAAAGATGTTTTCCATATTTAAATGACAGTCCAGATTGTTTATCATATATACAATGCTGGCATATATCTAAATAAAAAATTTTAAAAGCTGGAATCAAGCATCGATCAGAAAGTACCTTCATGCCTCGCTCGCTCATGTGGCCCAGACGAGAATGCCATATACGTAGAGACATGGAGTCTGCAATAGCTGCTGTCGTTCCACCTGCTAAAGTACTCCCAATCAATCTGTAAAGGTTTTCGTGCCTCCGTACTCTCATAACCACGAGTGCTCTTTTTGAAACTTTAAGGACACCATCAATATTGGTGAACTTACACCCTATAGTCTCTAGTGCACCAAGAGAAATCAGACTTTTCTTCATATCAGGAACATGCCTGACATTAGTCAGGGTACGGTCCATCCTATCAAACATCTCGATGCTCACCGTACCAATAGCCACAACATTATAAGCATTGTTATTGCCCATAAAAACCTATCCACCATCACATTCCTTATAATTGGCGAACCAACTCTGATGAGGAGTCATGTGATATGACACTCCTGTGTTTAGGATCCACTCATCTGCATGATTGTCATAAACACGTCGGATCATGGACACGGACAGAACTTCACCACCACTTGTCTCTTCATCAGATGTGACCACATTGACCTCCTTGGAAGAAGCCGCTGAATTTTCTTTCTTCGTTTTAGGATTTCTACAATCCTTCTTCATGTGTCCAGACAACCCACAATTCCAACACTTTAATTTTCCTTTGCCCTTGCCCTTGGATTTGGATCTAGGCATTGAGGATCCTGTACCTCGCTCAGAATCTTTGTCCCTCGTAATCAGTGCCTCAAAAGATGCCCCCATGTTGCCGTTTAGCTTTCTCATAGCATTCCCTTGAAGGGCTGAGATAACGGTGTCAACACTTAGAATTTTATTTGCGGTACACATCGTGTCCCTGAAAGACTCATATGATGCAGGAAGAGAATTCAACAATATATATGCCTGTTCATCATCTTTGACCACTTCCTCCATATCTAGCAATTTGCACATCAATTTATTAAAGTTGCTGATATGGGCTTCCTGATCTCCACCCTCTGCCATCTTGAAGGTATAATACTGTAACTTCAAGTGTAGGCAATTTTTAGAGGACTTCTTTGCATAGATGTTCTCTAACTTCACTTACAAACTAGCCGCAGTTTTCTCCCTCAAAACACTATAGAGAACCTCATCCGTGAGACAAACAGATAGAGACTAAAGCATTATTATCAAGATTTTCCCATTCATCATCTTTCATGGTAGATTTTCGCTCCTCAAGAGCCTTAATCTCGCCTTGCTTGGTTAACAGGCTAATCATCTTAATCTTCCATAACTCAAAATTATTTTTACCCGAGTACTCCTCAATATTAAACTTTTCGTTTCCCATTATTATTAATCCTGCAGATTCAGATCTATGCCCCAACTATTGCTTTGATACCACTTGTTAGGGATTTGAGCTGCGGAATTACATAGATCTAGATCTAGGATAGCAATTCAATAGTAACAAGCAATCACAGAAGAACACAAATATTTAACGTGGAAAACCCTTGTGGGAAAAAACCATGGCACAAATTGTCAGAAATCCACTATGAAAAGAAAATTACAAGAGAGAGGACTTACCCGATTCGAACAACCTCAAATCTCATCCTTACTACACCCTTTAATAATCTTAGAACCGTTTAGGAACCCTTGGAAAACTTTTAGAGAAATTTTGAATACCTTAGAATAACCCTAGGGACCCCTATTTATAGTTTAAGAAACTCTACTTACGCACCTAGTCCGGAAAAGTCCGGAAACCGCCTCAAATTTACACAGTCCGCGCAGGATCTGTGTAGCCTCGACTAATCGAAGGAAGACCTCGACTGGTTGAGCAACCTGCTCGACCGGTCGAGCAGCCCGGATACCAAAAAACATAGGTCGCTGCACTTTGAGTCGAGCGGGTCTCGATTGGTTGAGTGGACCCTCGACTGGTCGAGCAAACCCCAAAAAACAAATATGTCAGATTTAAGACATTCTTCTGACAACACAAGCAATCTTGAAAAATAATCAGAAATGGTCTCGCATTCCTTCATATACGCGACCTCGAACTCCGCTCTAAGTGTTTGTAGTTGAACCCTCTTTACACGATCAATGCCTTTGAATGTGGTGCTTAGGATCTCCCATGCTTGCTTGCTTGATGTTGTTTCGATGATATACTCAAAGGTTGAATCATCCAACCCTTGATAGACAAGAAATAGAACCTCTTGTCCTTCTTCCTTTGATATTTGAGGGCGACTTTTGCTGGCAGAATAGGTGGTTTCTTGCTCCATAGTGGGCTCTACATACCCGTTGGTGATATAATGGGGTAGCCATTATAATGCTGTCCCATATTTATTGAGCCGCCAAACACATTTTTATAATGTTGTCACATATTTGTTGAGCTGTCAAACATTTTTATAATGGGGTCCCATATATTTGTTGAGCCGTCCATCACATCATCAACGGCTCACTAATATCGTTTTGCATATAATGGGGTAGCCATGCCAATAATAGTGAGTTGTCAAACTTTCAGTCCTTGTGAGCTAGGTTATTTAGAGCTGGTGGTGGTTTCCCTCTGGCTATAAAACCCAGTTTCGCTTTTATTTTTTTATTTATTTATTTTACCCAAGGTATACTTTGATAGATATGTGACCACATCACATAGTTGAAACTGTCTAATTTGATTCTAATGTCAATTTACAGATCCAACAGATCCATTCTCATTCACAATCCATATTTATCATGATAATATAGATGCATCACAATAGAAAGAAACCAACGAACGAAATTAAGACATCCACAAACATGAAGCAATCAACAGTAACAGAATCATTTACACAAGGATGCTAGGACACGGTGACAATTGTGGTGGGAACGACAGTGAAGATGCGACTGAGGACTGGACAGTGGGAACATTACTACAGGCAGCTGGAATGCTACACTGAAGTGCCGCTGTGGTGCGCTGTGGCTGTCTGCTAGAATGCTAATAAAGGTGGCTAGTTGCACTGTGAATGGTACTAAAACAGCACTATGGTTGGTAAAGTGCCGCCGTGGTGTGATCGAGGTGCCACAATTGGCAGAGACACTTTAGGGCTGGTAAGACACCACAGGAGGTGGCAGAGTACTGCTTTGGGATGACCAAATGATGCGAAGATGCGGCCGAGCACTATTGTTATATGGCTGTAACACCGCTGTGGTAGGTGGACCACTCACAGCTAGGACACTGCTAGGATGCAGCCATTGTTGTGTCACCACCTTCTGTGGTTCATTACGGAGAACCGTGACCCTGGTTGAGGAAGTGTGTGTATGTGTGCGTGTGTGTGTGTGAGAGAGAGAGAGAGAGAGAGAGAGAGAGAGAGAGAGAGAGATGCTACTTCCTAAGCGAAAACCTAGCTTTGATACCGTGTTGATAGACAAAGGTTTTCTACTCTCTCTCTACGTAGCAATCAAAAGTACATGATTTGTGGGACAACCCAAGTAATATGAACTCACACACTCCAAAGTATGCCTAAAGCCCGGGGATGGTGGAATGCCTAAAGCTCTACAGCCATGCCACATAATTGCATATGTGGTAGACCACTATGTGGTGGTTGTTGTCTAATATTTTAAATTTGTCTATATCATGGTATGTCAATGCCATTAGCAGACCACTCGATCCCATCAAGCAAATGTGGATGATGTCAATGTCATTAACAGACCGCTTGATCCCATCAAGAAAATTCAAAAAAAAATCTTATTTGATTGCTGGACAGTTTTGGCAATTGCTACTCAATGGCATCGAAGGATCTCCAATGTCATCTACTGGTATTCGATGTAAGTCGATGCCATCGAAGGTGCGTGTGCATAGTTGCATAAGTGCGAAATTTGTTTCCTATTCTAGTTGGATAGTATATATATCAAGTGTAATAGGGATTAAGAAGGGATTAGGGCTTTCTATAGTGTTCTAAAGGATTCAAAGGTATATTTAGGGTTTCAAAGGAAATTCAAGAGTTGTTCGTATTAGTAGTAAGATCTACTATCTCTTGTAATCTTGCTTTTATAGTGCTTTACTCATCGTTTTGTGTCGTGGTTAATTCTTTTCATACAATGGTTTTTCTAGGTACAATTTAGATTGTTGTCTTGTTAGGTTTGTTTGTGCAATTGTGATTGCTTTACTTAATTCGAATCTGTATATTTCCATGAGTACCAACGGCAGCAAGCACTCTATGCTATTATCGAGATAGTATTTTCCACCTTGAGAAAGAAACCCTTTCATTGCTGAAATACAAAATAGATTGTTAGAACACTAAAAGCAACTTCTAACAACTTCTCTTGTAAAATAGAAGTTATTTTAAGGTGTAAAATGGCTTCTAATTTGTAAGAGATTTAATACCATACGCTAAGAACTTAAACTAATAAATAAAGAGCCCTATGAGTGATTGAACGCTTCAAGCTATCTCCTTCGACCACACCGTAACCCTTATTTGGGTGGCTCTCATTCTTTTTACCAGTAGAAATTCAAATGCAGTGATCTTCCAACAAAGAAATTCTTGTGACATAGGCGACCGGCTGTTTGAATCAATAACCATGGGACCCACTTGTAAGAACTAAAGCCCAAATGGTGCTATACCGACTATGATCCGGAGCACGCTATAATGTTGCCAGATCTGAAACGAAGTGGTTCTACCGCATGTATAATGTAATATATATATATATATATATATATATATATATATATATATATATATATATATATGTGTGTGTGTGTGTGTGTGTGTGTGTGAAATGGTTCTATGAGGTAGAGCGCTCATGGGAACTTCCCATGAGGTCGAGCTGTGTTGAGCCCCAACGTGATGCGTGCCGAACATCTATCCCATCAGTCAGATGCACTATCCCATGGTGGGCCACAAACTTAAAACTCAAGTCAATTCATGACTCGGGTGGGCCACACCACATACAAAAGTTGAGAGGTCAGATCCAATGTGAATCTAAGGTTTCTCAGTCCACTGATATGATGATGACGTTACCGTCTAACTACTGTTCAGGGATGTGTTAAGATCCCACCCGTCCAAAACATTGGTCCCACCGTGAAGAACACCTAATGCTGAAAATCAGATCAGTCCACTGATCGGGTGAACCGCACCGTGGAAAACAATTTATAACCGTTGATTTTATCCAAAGTTAATTTATAACCAGTGGATTGGCCTGTCTTTTGTACCAGGTGATCTTCACGGTGGGGACAGTATTTTGGACGGGTTCCATGTCACTCACACGTTACAAATTCCCAATTATTGGACAACCTTCTTTTGTTTTTTTATTTTTTTTTCTTCTGTACAACTAGCTGCATGTGAGAGATACCTATGAGGGGACGCGGATTGGGTGCTAGTCGGCCTATCCCGAGCTTGGCATGGGCAGGGCCTTTGAGGGGCCACCATGCTGTGTGGGTTCATCCATTTTTCCATATCATTTTAGGTCTATGCTAAAAAACGAGGCAGATCCCAGGCTCAAATGGACCACACACAGGAGATTAAACACCCACAGTTGAAAACTTCTCGGGTGGCACAGAAGTTTCGGATCAAGCTGATATTTGCGTTTCGGTTCCTCGTCTACGTGACCTTAAACAGGTTAGATGGAAATTAACCACAAGGGTAGGCCTTATGAAGGTAATACTTGTGTTGTGGTCCATTCTAGCGTTAGATCTACCTTATTTTTAAGCTTAGACTCTAATTAATACTGAAAAATGGATGAATGGTATGCATAAAACTCATACATCACCGTGGCCCCTCAGTAGCACCCAATTCATGTCCACCTTTGAACCAAGAAAAAGCTCGTGACGTTCGGTTCAGTCAATGAAGTTCCCCAATAAAAGCGAATACTCAGTTGATGTGTACCTAAGCTACTTGTCACCATTAATTTCCCAACATCATTCAATAAGGAGTAGACCTTTCAACGCAGACTCTAACTTCCGAATCAAGTGATTAGGCAATTCCTACCAATTTCACGTCCCAACAAAGGAAAATGGCCCACACACTCTTTACATATTTCACATCGCATGAGGTTATGTCGTGCAAGTTGGATGGTGATGGGCCCTTATTCTCTCTTGCATAGACATGTGGAAGCGGATTGGCAGTTGTACCACACCACACCGACCTGGCTGTTGTGGGCAAGTGTTCTGCGGAGACCCGCGGTTCAAAGGAGATCCAAGTTACATGGCCCCACAATGATTATTTTTTTATTATATCCATACCGTTCATCCATTTGGCAATATCCTTTTAGAGTATTAGCTCAAAAATGAATCACATCCAAATCTCAAATGGACCACACCACAAATAGCAGTAGGGACAATGATTCTCACCGTTAAAAAACTTGTAGGGCCCACCATAACGTTTATTTTTCATCCAATCTGTTCATAAGGTCACACAGACCTGGATGAAGAGGAAAAACAAATATCATATTGATCCAAAAGTTTTATGACCCCAAAAGGGTTTCAATGGTAGACATTCAATCTCCAACTGCATTTTGTAGTGTGGTCCACTTGATATTTGGATCTGTATTATTATTCGTCTCGAGCCTTATTATGACCTCGTTAAATGGATGGATGGTTTGGATAAAACACATACTCATGATGGGACCCATGCGTCAACACACCAGCCAGGTCGGTGGTGTGTACAATCTGCTCCATAGAAATGTGGCCCAGAGTTTTTGCGGTGCACTCGTTCTCTGTTCATAGAAGTTGGAAATCATGGCTCCTGATACAAATTGTTGATATGATAGGGCCCACTTTTAATGGCCAGTGAACCAAATGTCTGGTAGATGGGAAAGTTCTACAATGTCCATAGATTAGATAGATAGACTGTCATCTACAGTCTGAGTTTTGGGTTTGCAAACATTCAAAGCTGACTCGAAAGAAAAGGTCTCTTTAGGATCTACAGCCCAGATGATGTTGGAGTGTATGCCCTTCTATCTAATGATTTATAGATTTATTTCTTGTATTAATGTTTTATTTATTATTTAGAGAAATTTACGACTGTGCACCCCACCTTTGGATATTCATGATGCAAAACAAACTCAACATACGAAATTAGACCTGTTCGTAGTGACAGTGATTTTGAGGATGAAAATACCCCTGCTTTTTAAAGGAGACTGGTGGCGGCCCTCTATAGATACGGATGATAACCGTAGCTATTGCAGCCGACTGCAGAAGTACTGCCGAATCGGCGATAGTGCCACAATATACTGTGTAGTCTTGCACGCTTTATGGCTACGGATTATAACCGTAGCCATTGTGTCCTGCCGCGACAGTACCATCATATTGGCGGCAGTGCCGCACCAGTCTGTTTTTTTTTTTAATTTTTTTTTTTAAAAAACAAAAAAAAACACGGAGAACTTTATTCTACCTGCCTACATTTTTCTCTAATACATATTTATATAAATATGTATATATATAAGCATATAATTTTTTTTTCTTTTTATAATTTCTTTCTTTATTCATTTAACAAGAATATGTTCTAAACCAAAATTATTTACTTCACGTATCATATATGATTTTGGGGTAGGAGAAGCAACTTTAGCCAACTAACCTGATTATTTTCCAAGATTTCATTAGGTCAATGGTCGAAACTCCATTTCATTCACTTCGTGGTTAATTTTAATCAGTTTGCGGTTTATTTCTATCAAATTTAGATGGCTTGGATTGTCATGCAGCTATGCCGTGTACAGTGGAAGAATTCTCATCATTTTTTAGTCAGTGTTGCAGTAAGAAAGAAGAGAAAATGGGCTTTATTGTTACACACTGTTAGCGTGGCAATTCATATGCAGGTGTAGCAATTATATATGACATATGCAGGTGTAGCAATTATGTATTTGCAAAATGACGATTCATATGCGGGGCAAACTCGAAATTGAGTGGGGCAAACATGAAATTCAGCAGGCAAACATGAAATTAAGCGGGGCAAACTTGAAATTAAGTGGGGGAAACATGAAATTGAGCTGGGCAAACTAGAAATTGAGTGGGGCAAATATGAAATTGAGCGGGGCAAACTAGCAATTGAGCGGGGCAAACATGAAATTCAACGGGTCAAACATGAATTTCAGCGGGCAAACTTGAATTTCAATAGGGCAAACATGAAATTGAGCGGGGCAAATATGAAATTCAGTGGGGCAAACATGAAATTGAGCGGGGCAAACATGAAATTCAGCGGGGCAAACAGGAAATTGAGCACGGCAAACTTGAATTTCAGCGGGACAAACATCGAGAGATCGTTTAATATTATTGAGCATTACTCGATATATCGAGATTTGAACGTCGATATTATCGGGACATACTCGATATATCGAGAAATTATTGAAATTTCAGTGTTGGCTGCTGAACATTTCAAAGGCAAAGTCAATATTATCGAGCAACACTTGATATATCGAAGATTGAATCTCGATATTATCGAGACACTCTCGATATATGTCGATACTTGTATCTTAAACCAAGCTTACCGAGCTAAAGTGATTATGTAACTTTAAGTAAAAAAGTTACTTATAATTGATCTTAAACCGAGCTTACCGAGCTTACTTATCTCGAATAAGCTACTTATCTACTACTGTAGGTATACAAAGTAACTTATTTCGGGGTATCCAAATAGGCCCTAAAAGCCAAATACCTTACACCAGCACAAGTTAGTGACAAGTAAACATCATATCAAGTTAGCCTTTGAGAACAATTCGCTTTGGTTGATGCGTTTTGAACAGTGGTTATTGTGTTTGTCAATCTAATCTCCAATATCTAATGAAAGACAACAATTTCATTAGAAGTGAAAGAAGGGATACGCCAAGCCAAATGAAAAGAATTTACAGTACATAGAAATTGTTTCGTGGGTACCTTAATGAGCATTCATGCTTTTATGATACAACAAGGATCTATTGCGTCAGAGAGGATCAAATACTACCAATATTATCTAAGTAGCCTGGAATTGAGCGAGGGAAAATGAAAATTGAGTGAGCCTAGCATGAGAGGAAGCAAGGAAAATTGAAATTAGAGCGAGCTTAGCACGAGAGGGAGCGAGGAAAACTGAAAATTGAGCGGGCCTAGCATGAGATGGACCAGCAAGATAACCCAATATAATTTTAATCAGCCCTTTTGCAATCAACCCATCCCTCAGATTAACCCTCCCAAAGCTATCGTGATTAGAGAAAGAACTCAGACTGAAATGCACAGACTTGAAAATTTGCTGCACTCTAAGATTATGTAAACTTTGTACAATTTACTTGAATCAATGGTCTGTAAGCTAGACTGCAGGTACCAAATAAATAGAATACCATCTTCACTAGCTTCCATAAACATTTTCCTTAGTTGTAGGTCATCTGGTATAAAGAGCTTATCCTTCTCTACTGACTAAATTCCATCGCCAGAGGCAGTCTAGGAGGGCAGCTTGGTTATTTTCTCTTTGAGAATCTCTTCAGTTTTAGGGTTCCAATTTTCAAATACATGAGTCCAAAAGGAGCAACACTTCGCCAAACTCACTTCATAAGACTAAGCAGCAAGAAAGAACCACAGAATTTAACAAATGGTAACTACATGATCAATCATATACTGAAGTATTGGAATTCAGCTCAATTGAAGTGCTGGATTTCACACCAATGGATTGCACATCATATACTGGTCATCCGAGTTGGGCGAAGGAGGGGGTGCTCCTTCCTTCTGGAGACAACACAATATCGCTTTGATGTTGCGACTCATCTTCATAAACTTCCTTTTCAAAACTGAAATTGAGCGGGGCAAACATGAACTTCAGCAGGGCAAGCTAGAAATTGAACGAGGCAAACTAGAAATGGACCAAGGGAAGCATGAAAATTGAGCAAGGCAAACATGAAATTGAGCGAGGAAAACTAGAAATTGAGTGGGGTAAACTTGAAATTGAGCGGGGCAAACATGAAATTGAGCAGGGCAAATTGAATACTGAGCAAGGGAAGCATGAAAATTGAGCAAGGCTAACATGAAATTGAGTGAGGCAAACTAGAAATTGAGCGGGGCAAACATGAACTTCAGTGGGGCAAATTGGAAATTGAGCAGGGCAAGCATGAATTTCAGTGGGGTAAACATGAAATTGAGTGGGGCAAACTAAAAATTGAGCAGGGCAAATATGAAATTCAGCAAGGTAAACTAAAAATTGAGTGGGGCAAACATGAAATTTAGTGGGGCAAACTGGAAACTGTACGTGTAAACTTGCCATAATACAGAACTCGATTAAATAATGAAGGACCGAGTACTCATGTTCCATAATAGATGAGAATGATATTGTTCTTTAGGAAATAAAAGAGTAAGCAATAAATTAAGCTTATACGGATCAGGGCTTCAAAGATACAAATGGCTTCATGTGGTACTTGCGAAATTCAGCGACGCTGTCTATCATGGAATTGCGTGAGGCGTGCATGAAAATTGAGCAACACAAGTATGAAAGTTCAACGAGGCAAGGTAGAAATTCAGCGAGGGAACCTAGATATTGAGCAGGGCAAACATGAAATTGAGCGGGGGAAACATGAAATTCAGCGGGGCAAACTAGAAAATCATCGGGGCAAACTTGATTTTCAACAGGGGAAACATGAAATTCAGCAGGGCAAATCATGAAATTCAACAGGAAAAATTAAAAATTGAGCGGGGCAAACATGAAAATTAGCGGGGTAAACTAGAAAATCAGCGGAGCAAACATGAAATTGAGCGGGGAAAACTAGTAAATCAGTGAGGCAAACTTGAGCCCAAAAATATAAACGTATCCAATGTTCAAATGGACCACACCATATGAATTGATGTGAGACCCACATAGCTTTCAATAGGAAAGAGTTCTTACCCTAAGTTGTTGTGGGCAATCTACATCCCTTTGGATTATAGGGAATTCAATAACCTTAGGTTACAGGCAACTTGCATAACTTTTAGACAATTTAGTTTGCATATGGCTCAATTAAGTTTCAAAACTCCCTATTTTAGTAACTTAGTTAGAGTCGAACAGTCCTACTAGGGGCTTTTATAAAGCTTGCTATAATATATGTTTTTTTATTTAAGTTGTTCATTCATTTTAAAAATCATTTTAGAACACAAGCTTAAAAAGAAAGTAGATAAAAAACACAAGTAAATCACACCCACATCACAAGAATCAGTAATGATGATCATATTAGAAGGTAATGGAAGGTAAAATCCTGAAATATGACGTGCATGCCAAATAGACTCGATGAACCTGTCCCGGGATATAGCAATCCCATGGAGGTCCCGATCTTTGATCCAAGCATTGAGAAGGTCTCGACCTTTCCTCAAATCAATCTGCATCCCTGATATGGCCCAGATATCCAGTCTAAATAACTAGATAGTCCAAATCTTCAACACAGATGGTTGGAACTTAAGGCAGGATCCTCGTGCTCTTCAATCTACTAGCATGGAACTCTCTTCTTAAAGGCATGGAAGTAGAGAGTTATAATCACATTTACAATCTGGAAGGATTGAAATGATAATTGAATTTCAGTCCTTAGCTGATTAGATCATATGGTGGTATCCAAACTCTAGGCACAATAGCGGTGATGATTGACTAGAACATTAACATTTATAAAGTGATTAGGAGAATTCTCATTTCAAAGGCTAGGGTGTTAGGAATGAATTGGTGAAACAGGGTTCATAAAGCTGACCTAAACATGATGATGATATTTAATCTTTTGAATGGTTTGATGATTAATATTTACTATCTCTATTTTAGAATTTCTTTATGCCATTCCATTATTATTATTATTATTGTTGTTGTTGTTGTTGTTGTTATTGTTATTGTTATTGTTATTATTTATTATTTATTATTTTCATTATTGTTATTTATTATTATTATTATTATCATCATCATTTCTTGAAGACGAGTATGGTAATAGTTACAATGAAAAAAGAACCTAGCACATAATGATGATGATTAAAAAAGAACTACATGCCTCTGTAACTTGGATGCAGATACATGTCCTAGATCCTGATTCAGCTTGGTTTTAAATGTTAGACAATATCAAGTCGGCTCAGTTTCTTTTTTAAATGAGCGATGTCAGTATCATCCTGAACTGTATTGCATTGGTTACTTTCGGCTAAGTTTCTTTTTTGAATGAGTAATATCAGTATCATCCTAAATTGTATTGCATTGGTTGCTTTTTGCCCATTTCAGGCTTTAACTCATCTGAGACCGACTGAATTTCGGTCTGAAATGGTTTGCAATTCTAAACCAGTTTTCAAAAACCATGTGTCTTAAGGTTGGAAATGGTCATGAAGGTCAGAAAATGGGGGACCTTGGAGAACTCAAGTGCCTTTATGGGCATATTTTGATTTTCAAAAGGTTTAATTGGCATAGAAATGGTGTGCATAACCAGTAATACATTATAACTATATAAATACTGCTAAATACTAGAATAAATGATAAGGTTTATTAAAATAGACGTGTCAATGTGTCTAGCATGTCTCTACAAGCATCTGGTTATTCTCCATCTCTACCAATACCATACCCGCCCTTGTAATACCCATGTTGCCTGATATCTGATCCCTCTCATATCCAATGGACGTGTCCCAAGGGGCTGGTGGAATGGATTACTATTTCTTCCTTCCTTCAAGTGATGCTGTGTGAAAACAGGAATTGCACTTCGGAGGATACCATCTTCCCATCCTTTTCACCCTGAATTAGGATCTAGAACATTTCAAGACCTACCTGAAACATAAATCATGCTGATCTAGCACCCTTTCCTCCCCACCTTTCTAGGGGTACCCATTTTATGTACCTTTTATGAGTAATTTATATCTAGGCATATTGTCTTTTTCCCATATGAAATGAGCAATTTCTATATAAATATTGCTCAATTTCTAGTTTTCTAGTTTTCTCCGCTGAATTTTTAGTTTGCCCCGCTCAATTTCATATTTGCCTCACTGAATTTCTAGTTTGCTCCGCTAAATTTCATGTTTGCCCCACTGAATTTCATGTTTGCCCCGTTCAATTTCTAGTTTGCCCCACTGAATTTCATGTTTGCCTCCCTGAATTTCTAGTTTACCCGCTCAATTTAATGTTTGCCCTGCTCAATTTCATGTTTGCCCCGCTCAATTTCATGTTTGCCTCACTAAATTTCATGTTTACCCTGTTGAAATTCATGATTGCCCTACTGAATTTCTAGTTTGCCCCGCTCAATTTCATATTTTTCCCGCTGAATTTCTAGTTTGCCCCGCTCAATTTATTGTTTGCCCCGCTGAATTTCATGTTTGCCCCACTCAATTTTATGTTTGCCTCACTAAATTTCTAGTTTACCTCGCTTAATTTAATGTTTGCCCCGCTCAATTTCATGTTTGCCCTGATCAATTTCTAGTTTTCCCCGCTGAATTTCTAATTTGCCCCACTCAATTTCATGTTTGCCCCCTGAATTTCCAGCTTGACTGCGAAGTGATTGAAATTGACCACGAACTGAATGAAATGGATTTTCAACCATCGACCCGATGAAATCTTGGAAAATAACTAGGTTGGTTGGCTAAATTATCTTCTCCTACCCCAAAATCATAGTTGTACGTTAAGTAAATCATTCTAGTTTAGGAGATATGCTTGTTAAATAAATAGACTATGAAATGAATTAAAAGATAGAAAAATATTTTTATATACTTATATATACCTATTTACATAATTATGTATTAGAGAAAATTGTAAGGGGGAAAAAGTTCTCCTTGTCAAAAAAAAATAATAATAAAAATCTGCCAGACTCTCGCGACAGTGCCGCGACAGTCTGGCAGATTTTTTTTATATATACCGGCGGCAGTGCCGCGACAGTCTGTTTTTTTTTTTTGTTGCTATTATTGGGTCCCATCATGAGGTCTTTGTTATATCTAAAAGGTCCATCTATTTAGTGAGCTCATATTAAGGCTTGAGACGAAAAATAAGATAGATCTAACTATCAAGTTAACCACACTATAAAAGGCAGTGGGGAATTGAATGTCTACCATTGAAAACTTTTTAGGGGTTACAGAAGTTTTGGATCATTATGAAATTTATTTTTCCTCTTCATCTAACTCTTTGTGACCCTATGCATGAACTTGGACGGGGAGGATTTCTCACAAACATCACAGTGGGCCTTAACTTAGACGGGGAGGATTTCTAGTGGTTAACGCTCATTCAACATTGTTTCCTGTAATGTGGTACACTTGAGATTTGGATATACCTCATTTTGGTCTCATACCATAAAATGATCTGGAAAAAATATGTGGATGACATGGATGAAAAGCATACATCATGGTGGGGCCCACAGACCACCGATGATCCACCATTGGCGGATGGCAGGGGGAGTACCAATCCGTTTTTGTGAAAAGGAGGGGTATTTTCATCCTCGAATTTGTCATCCGTACAAGGAGGATTAAGTTCGGAAGTTAAGTTTGTATTGCTTCAAGAATATCCAATGGATAAAAGGTGGGGTCCACAATCGTAAATTTCTCTATTATTTATTAATATTTGTAACTCATGGAGTAATTACGATTAAAATATATATTTTTGGGAGACATCATCAATATCTCTTTTATTTGTAGAGAATGAAGTAAAACAATTCTGACATAAAATACATTATGAAAACTAAATTTTAAGTTCTCTGTATATCTAAAATATTGTCATGGCTAGTGAATGAGTTGAGATAGCTTAATCAATGGGCTGTTACACTTGGTGTGTTGTTGTGCATGTGGTAAGTCACCGGATTTGAGAAGTTATGCTGGATTTATTGTAAGGTATTACCTTACATTTCTTATGCTTCCTACATTTATCGTCAAACATGAAAGGACATAGGGTCCTAGTGGGTGTATTGATAGGTTACTTTGGTTCATTAATATGGGAGTCTTTTAAGAGAATTATATTTAGTTAGGGTGATCAATCATATTCTCATAAGGGATTAAGATTCTCTTAATTCAGTATCAGCTGATTTTGATGAAGAGTCAGGTATATCAATTATATTGACTTCATCATCATTTAGATCAGGAGTGGGTGTGAATTGTTGATTATCCATTACCACATTTATGGATTCCTAAATCAGCACAGTTCTTTTATTAAGAACTCGGTAAGCACGGCTATTTATAGCATGGCCTAGAAAAATTCCATCATCACTCTTGGCTTTGAATTTTTTCAAAATTTTCTAGTCTCTTAAAATGAAGCATTTACATCCAAAAGTCCTAAAATATTTAATAGTGGGGGTTTTTATTATTATTATTATTAAGCCGTAGTGTATAAGTTGTATTATTATTATTATTTTTTTAATATAAACTCAATTTATAATATAACATGTAGTATTAACAGCTTCAGCCCATAAATTTTTTGGTAGTTTCATGTTGTTTAACATTACACTAACCATTTCCTGTATAACTTTATTTTTTCTTTCAAGAATTCCATTTTATTGAGGTATTTTGGGAGCAAAGAACTCATGTGATATACCATGATCATCATAATACTTCTCAAAATTGCTATTTTCAAATTCTATGCTATGATCACTTTTAATTTTAATCACAAATATCTCTTGTTTAGTCTAAATATGTTTTAAAATTCTTTCGACTTCATCATGAGTATCTGATATCTCTCTTAAAAAGGCTACCCAAGTATATCTGGTGTAATCATTAACAATAACCAGAAAATACTTCTTTCCACCTCTACTCTCAGTTCTAGTTAGTCCTACTAGATCCATGTGGAGTAGTTCTAGTGGTTTGACTGTAGTGAAGGAGTTCACTTTCTTGGGACTATTCCTGGTTTGTTTACTAATTTGACATGTGCTACATACTTTTTCTATCCTTTTCAGCTTGGGTAAGCCACATAAGTGATCTCTTTTGTTCAGCTTATACAAATCTCTATAGTTAACATGTCCAAGTCGTTTATGCCAAAGTTCAGTCTCGTCTGTTTGGACCATGTAACATGAATGGTTAGATGAGCAAGAGTTATCGATAATATAACAATTTTTAGAGGTCCTACGACCATTTAATATTACATTACCCTTCTCATTTATTATCTTACATCCGTGATCAGAAAATTTCACACTATGCTTGTTATCACAGATTTGAGATATGCTTAAGAGGTTGTGTTTTAAACCTTCAACATAAAGCACAATTTTAAAGGGAGGAAGGTTAGGAAGTTGTACAGTACCTTGGCCTGTTAGTTTGCAGTTGCTTCCATCATCGAAAGTAGTTGACCCTTCATTAACTTCTTTGATATTCATTAATATTGCCTTGTCACCTGTCATATGTCTTAAGCATCCACTATCCAGGTACAATTTTGAATGGCTAATGGCTTTGAAAGCTGTGTGGACTACAAGACACTTAACCTTTTGAACGCATTTCACAATGGTTCTAGGTTTATGAGTGACTTTTGAGTTTCGTTGCATTTGAGAGTTAGGATTTCTTCTTTCTCTATAAACTCCACAAACATTTGAGTTGGATTTCAAAAGCACTTTAAGTAGGTCCACTATTTTTCAGCCAAGTGAGATTTATTATTCTTTTGATATTTATAGCTGATGGTTTTATTATTTTTATGAACTTGAAAGAGTTTTGAGTTTTTGAAATCATTATGATTAAAATATCTTAAAGTCTTACCTTTAGAGTTAGAAGATTCCCCTCTTACAAAAATAGGAGTAGAATCCTTGGATTTTGAAGAGTTACCTTTAATATAACCCAGACCAGATTTGTCACCATATTTTCTAGATGAGGTTAACAATTTTTCAAGCTTTTGGTCACCATGGGTATATTTCCAAGTGTCCTTTAAACTTAAAAGGGAAGAAATTTTAAGTTTTAGTTTTTCGTTTTCAGTTTTGAGATTTTGCAATTCAGAAGATTTAAAACTTAAATATAATTTTATTTTTTCAAAAAAATTTGAAAAATGACATTTTTTTAAAACCGTAATTTCAAGTTCTTCTTTTAATTTAGCATATTTCTCTTTTTGAATTTTCAGTTTGACAACAATTTTACAACTTTCTCTGCATAGGGTATTATAAGCATCTTGAAGGTCATCTTCATTTTCATTTTCAGGGTTACTCTTGATATTTTTATAGTCAGATATATTACAACTATCTGAGGAAGTGACTCTGGCTATGGTCATAAGGTCTTTCACATCATTTGTATTAGGATTTTCTTATTCTAAGTCATCAAACAGAAGTGCTTTCAGAGTCAGATGATTCATCCCAAGTATCAATCATGCCTTTTCTTTTTGACTTATCCCTTTTAGGACATTTATTAGCCAAATGCCCATATTCATGACAGTTGAAACATTGACTGTCCTTGGTTTTAGATTTTCAAGAATTAGATTTTTCTTTTCTTTTATCGGTTGATTTTTGAAAATTTGATCTATTCTTTTTTTTTTTTTGAAATTTCTATAAAACTTTTTAGCTAACATTGCCATATCATCTTGTTTTTCTTCAAAATCAAAATTACAACTAGTTTCTTTTGAAATAGATTTAGAAGATTTAAGCGCAACAAACTTAGCTTTATGAACTTTAAAATTCAACTCATATGTTTGTAAAGAGCCAACTAGCTCCTCAACCTTCATAAGATCAGTATCTCTCAATTCCTGAGTGGCAGTAACTTTAGAATTGAATCTCTCAGGAAGAGATCGCAGTATTTTTACATAAACCTCACTTTCTGCGATTCCATCTCCTAGATCCCACATGAAATTTACTATGTCATTTAGTTTCATATAGAAGTCTATGAAAGTTTCATTTTCTTCCATACGGATTTTCTTAAATCTGGCACTGAGGATTTGAACTTTTTATTTCTTGACTATAAAAGTTCCTTCATGTGTCATTTCAAGGACATCCCATGCTTGCTTAGTTGTATCACATAAAATAAATTTTTTCAATTCATCAGGCGATAGAGCACAAGTTATGACATTTAAGGCTTTAGCATTAGCATTGCTTTCACTTTTTGAGCTGCAATCCATAAATAGAATACAGTTTCTCTTATAGATTTAGTTCCATCACTGCCTAATGCTTCAGTCATGGGAGGTTTCCATTTAATCAGAATGGCTTGCCACATACTTTCATCTATGAATTTTAGAAAAATCCTCATTCTGGCCTTCTAGTATGAATAGTTAGAGTCATCAAAAGGTGGTGGCCTGGTAATAGATAAACTATCAAAATTTAATATAATTAAAGCTCTAGATCTTTAACTCAAGGAAATTAATAAAAAAAAAGAGCAACTAAGCTTTGATACCACTTAAAAAGGTGAGCTTAAGAAGTCCTAGAGGGGGTGAATAGGACTATGCTAAATAATCAAATAAAGTGCTGAATAAATAAATAAATCAGAGATCTCAATTGCACTAGTATTGAAACGTTTATTCAAACTAATTCGTAGGACAACCTTCACCCAAACAAGTTAGGCAGGACACCATTATTTTATGAATATGATAAGAATCAAAATTTCAAACTGAGCAAGAGCAAATAAAACAATCTATTACAAACATTCACTACTTTTGTATAAAAGAAATTACAACCATTCACCACAAAAGTAATAAAAACATTCACTACAACACCAAGAATTATAGTGGTTTGGTGTGTCAACAATTGTTCTCAAACAGCCACACCTACTCCACTCCCAAGATTACTAACCACGTAATCTCAGTTTTCACTATGAATAAGGTTTTCATAGGGTCACCTTAAAACCTAATACAGTTGTGATTTTAACGAGCTATTATAAACAAAGAAACCCCTCACTGAGATTTTTTGGCCTATCTCAGAAAAACCAAATACAAAGTAAAAAGAATACTTATCTTCGTCATAAAAGAAGCTGTAGCCGAAGTACACTTTTCTTGAATGACGAATGTTCAATATTCAGTCCAATAGAAAATGTTTGGGGTTCTATTTGATTTTAATTAAATTTAAACCAAAGGCTACTTACATTAATTCCCTTAAATCTCAATAAGAGTAAACACTCTTTTTAGAATCAGAATGGCAGAGTTTTGAGATGACAGAATTAATGAAAAAGCTATAAAAAAGATTATAAATACTGCTTGATAGCTTGACAGTAAATGATGCTTCTTTCTCTCTTATATAAGGGCTTTGATAGGCTTGAATTCTATTTTTGGATTAAGAAAGAACTTCTATTTATAGGCAGAAAGTTTGTTCCTTCAACTGGTTTAAGGCAGTCTTCGACTGGCCTAAGCACCGGATTCAGTACCAACAAATTTTCAATTTTGAGCGGGATAAGATCTAACAAATCTTTGATTTGGTCGAAGGTAACCTTTGACTGGTCGAAGGTAACCTTCGACTGGTCGAGCAAGCTAAATCCGAACTAATTTTAGTTGCTGGACTTTAAGTCGAGGAACCTTCGATTGGTTAAGGAGTCCACTCGACTGGTCAAAGATTTAACAGAAAATTTGTTACATTTCGGCTGATATTTAGACTAGTCGAGAAATTCTTAGACTGGTTGGGCCAAAAATTAGAATAGTCAAAAATCAATCATTTATAAGTATAAAACCCCAATTTAAATATGTTTTGAAAGCCCCTAAACCTAAGGTCTTTCTACGGTTTAAAATACTTGTATGGATTCAACTTCATATAATTAGAAACTTGAAGTTTTCAAAGAAGCTTGATCTTCTATCGGAATCTTTTAGTAGATCAAGCTTGGTCTTCAAGATAAACTTTAGTTTGAACTTGATTTTGAACTTGAGCTTAAACATGATCATAAGTTTGACTTGACCTTGATCATGAGCTTGATTTGAACTTGATTATGAGCTTGACTTGAACTTAATTATGAGCTTAACTTGAACATGAGCTTGACTTGAAGATCACTTTGTAAGTTGTTTTGACAAGACGGAATTTGACAAACCAGGTGTAAAATGTGATTTAAACATAATAGCACTTACAACCTATCTTTGGGCCTTTACCATAACTCGAAATTTTCTTAATGGACATATCATTAGGCCTTAAGCTTGATGAGGTAGATGATTGGTCAACCCTACCTGAGTAGGTGAAGGGTCTCTTGACCCAAAAGCTTCTAATTCCATAGTTAATACTTTTCTTCTATAAGAATTAGAGGGAGATAAGTATTTAAACCACTTCAAATTTTATCTTCTTTCTTTTCTACTCAGTTTGGGCATCTAGAGCTACGGTTAAGTACTATGTCTTCATCAAGTAGCGCAAGCTCGGTAGAAGACTAGATTGCGGCAGGATTAATTGAATCCCCAGTTTGAGTGGCTGAATTCCATGTACATTTGGGAGGCTTCAACTATCTTCAAGAATCATACATTGGATGTTCTTTTAAGCTACTCTAGATATTATGTATGTGCAAGGACATTTTTCATATTTTATATCCTACAAGCGTACACGTAGGAATAGGATAGTGATGGGCCCATCTTTTCCATTAGAGATATATGTTGAGGGTCAAATGTTGCATATTAGACCTCAGTTATTACCTGATTTTATGAACATGATACTTTTTAATGGCCTATTTTAATCGTGTTTATGTTGCAAGGTGAAATTAGGAGCCTGGACTGAAAAAGGGTACTAAAAGCATGGAATTAACGCTAAAAAATCACCAACGCAAGGGACGGACCCCAGGAGACCAAGATCGAAGAATTTACACGGTAGAGATCTAAGAAAATCAGGCAATCCATGCTAAAGAGGCTTGAAAATTGTCAAGAATGCAAGATCACAGTGTTCCCACCATCCGTTTGGTTTGAAACTTTATATCTAACATGAGAACCCTGGGATCCTGTGATCTAAGAAAATCAGGCAATCCTGTGATCTTGAAAATTGTCAAGATCACAGGAATAGGATAGTGATGGGCCCATCTTTTCCATTAGAGATATATGTTGAGGGTCAAATATTGCATATTAGACCTTAGTTATTACCTGATTTTATGAACATGATACTTTTTAATGGCCTATTTTAATCGTGTTTATGTTGCAAGGTGAAATTAGGAGCCTGGACTGAAAAAGGGTACTAAAAGCATGGAATTAACGCTAAAAAATCACCAACGCAAGGGACGGACCCCAGGAGACCAAGATCGAAGAATTTACACGGTAGAGATCTAAGAAAATCAGGCAATCCATGCTAAAGAGGCTTGAAAATTGTCAAGAATGCAAGATCACAGTGTTCCCACCATCCGTTTGGTTTGAAACTTTATATCTAGCATGAGAACCCTAAATTAACTGTACACGTCGAATTTCAACCATTAGATCCTTGTGGAAGTGGCCCAACGGACAGATCAGCCCCTAAAATACTGATCTGGGGCCCACTTGATCTCTGGATATGCCTTAATTTCGGTCTCAACCCCTTAAATTAGATGAGAAAAGGGATGGATGGAACAGATTCCTCATATACATCACAGTTGACCCTCCTGGGGTTGAGCATGCACACATTGAATGCGCATGCGCGCAACACAGGATCGGTCAACATTCTTTGACCGACCCCCGCCCGTCTCTTTCCACTCCGTCACGTGCCAGGAGACAGCATCCAATGCTGTCCGACGCTGCGATGCCCAGTGGACCCTACTCATCGTCCGGATAACTGATCTAGACCGTCCATTACGTCCAGAGGGCGGCCAAGACCCTAGTCATGCTTTCTTTTTGGTTCCTTGCGCATGTATACACGTGGATCGCCAGAAAATGTAGGATGGACGATGAATTGATTTTATACAGTGGACCACACTAAAACTCGACAAAAACCACTCCTTTCCAATTGAAATTTTGTTAGGAATCTAATGAATGGGGTATATTTCACCAAAAACACCACTATGGGGCCCACCGAACACGTCAGTGCAGGATTTTCACAGGTAACACACGTCTGGGAAAACAGGACGTTGCAGAGAGTTGTATGGCCTAGATTGTGATTGGATGGGAGATCCAAACCGTTCAGAACCTTCATAGGGGGGTTTTTACCCCAACCATGGAGTCAAACTTGATTTCTTGGACGTCTATTGGCGGAGAGCTCAGTGCAAATGCAAGTTGGTACGTTTCTTGTGTCTTTGCTGTGTAAACACAAATTCCACCAACCTCCAGCCCTTTAAACCGCCCCTGGTGCATATATAAAGGAGAGGAGAAGAGAGAGAGAGAGAGAGAGAGAGAGAGAGAGAGAGAGAGAGAGAGAGAGAGAGAGAGAGAGAGAGAGAGAGAATCATCTGGGACGTGGAGCAAAGGCGGGAGCAAGAGAGAGAGATAGTATGGGATAGCTCAGGTTCCTTCCTCCTTTTCTTTTTTTTTCTTTCTTTAATTCTTTCCTATTTATGATTTTTTTAAGAGATTTGAGTTCACCATGTCTATGATGGGCTCAACCTCTTAGCTAGGGCTAAGAGGTGAAGTTTTTAGTGAGATAGGAGATTTTTGTTTATGCCTTTTACTTCATGTTTAAATTGAATAGATTTTGATTCTAGTTTGATTATAAGGAATGCATTTAGTTTTTAATGGTTTGTTATGACTTCAATTACAATAGATTTGCGATAGCTTTGAGTATTTCCTTTTTGTTATTTTAATTATGAAGTTAGGAAGCCCTGTTGTTCACCATCGCCCCATAGACATGGTTGGATGATGAAATCTTTCCTAACATTCATATATCTCTCAGAATGGTTGTGTATTAGTTAATTTCTGTTGTTTACTTTGTCTCATGGGCATGGTTTTGTGATGGAAACCATTCTAATTTACATCCTTCTTATCTCCTGAAAACTAGATCGAAGGAAGTTCAGATTTGATTTATAATGTTATATCTTCCATCTGGATGAAGATGAGACTCTAAATTCTAGTTGAGTTCGTGAATCAAGCATAGATCTCCCTGATCTCTACAAGTGTATCCTTGGCACCTTTGAATTTTATAAGTTTTAGTTCAGTTATTCATCATTATTCTCTTAATTTCTTTTGATTTAGATTACTTGTTCTTCCAGTTCTAGTTCTAGTTACTTTCAGATTACGTATAAGGTTCAGTCCCTGTGGATTCGACCTCGGTCTTACCGAGATTATTACTACATCACAACCCTATACTTGGGGTGTGAACAAGTTTTTGATGCCGCTGCTGGGGATTGATGGTTACATTTTCTGAGATTTGCTAGTTTTAGAATTAGGTTAAGATTAGGATTTTTCTAGTTTTCTAGTTTTAGGTCTAGATTTTTCTGTTTTATTATTGTTATTATTGTTGATGACAAAATCTGGATGACTCTCCGCTCCGCCTCGCGAACTCCGAATCGCTTCAGCCCCTTGGACCTGCACATTTGTAATGAGCAAAGGAGACCCTGGTCTAAGTAGGGGACCGTCCAATGCCTATGTCAGGTCAAGGGAATCTGGGTCTATGTTGAAGAATAGAGGGAGAGTGCAAGATGTTGCGTACCTGTAGTAATGGGGTTTCCCTTGTATTTATACCTGACCATCGGATGGACTGGATCCATTAATCTCGGCATGATTCGCTCAATCAGTGGGATTTTTGGATTGTGGAGATATTGTCTGCAATCCATGGATCATGTAGCATATCGTGCGTATCTATGGAGGAAACAATCGGTCGTGTCTGCTTCAGGTAGTTTCCCAATTCAACACATGAAGCGTCCCCATCCTACCCTGCCTAGGCTTCAGCTTGGGATCCTTAACCAAAGAAGCCCCGACTCCAAGCCTTGGATTTAGGTCATCATGCACATGAGCTTTAGCCATTGAGTTGTTAAATAGGGATCGCGTCCCAAGTCCGAGCCGAGCCGAGCCTAGGCCGGGGTTCACGACCTGGCTTTCCTTATCTATTGAGTATTTCAGAGGTCTCCCCTCCGAGTTCTGAAGCAGACAGCGGACCTGTCA
The DNA here is from genome assembly GCF_029962835.1 of Magnolia sinica. Lineage (NCBI taxonomy): Eukaryota > Viridiplantae > Streptophyta > Magnoliopsida > Magnoliales > Magnoliaceae > Magnolia > Magnolia sinica. The sequence continues at coordinate 28,811,443 of NC_080583.1, forward strand.
TGCTGAATCGAGTATTCCCATTGGATAATAATGGGATGATCTGAAGTCTCTAATATGAGCTTCATGTCAACTATTTTGGTCTTAGATTACTTTGATCTGGCCGCCAAACTCCGAGCGAGAGCTCAACTGTGACCTAGCTGGGAATCTTCCTTAAACAATATTTATCATTTCGGATTGGTCCTCATGTGCCCGATCAGATTATGAGGACGTCGGTCCTCGGAATTTATAGGAGCTCAGATCTTCCCATAACAGAAGTCCCCTACTCTTCGAGTTCGGCTATGGATTCGGAGAGTAAATACAAACAGAAGATCGATCGCTCCGACTGCCCCATCTTCCATGTGTGCGGTTGTCATTATGAATTTCACATTGAAGAGAGGCATCCTCGGGGTTTCCCGCCTGGGGAGGCGTCTTAGCAATGCTTCCCCTGCTCGGTTGTCGCTTCTACTTGATGGAGCCCGTCACCAAATGCCAGAACTGTACGGCCTGACAGAGCTTAACCCTGTGGTATGTAGCCACGTGTGCTCGGGGGTCGGCTCGTGACGATTCGACTACGACCATTATTCCCTGCCATTAATGCGAAGATTCTTCCCAGGCTATATAATCTCCAGTGTTTTGGACACACCTCCCATTTTCACATCCTAAATTCCTGTGATTGTTGATTCCCTGAGGAGGTGATTCCCGGTGAAGGCGATTCTAGCCGATTCGAAGTTTCTGGCCAGGCAATTCCGATCAAACAAAGGTTTTCCAGCAGAAGCGATTCCCAGTGATCGTCTGGTGAGTTCATCCTTCTACCAGCGTTTTTCTCTCATTTCTCTGTAAGATGTCCTCTTATATGGACATGGTCCGAGAAGACTACAATGACTCAGAGCCGGCGAGCTCAGATGACGGGAGGGGGGCATCTGAGGGCCCCTTGGAAGCAGTGCCCTTATTCCCTCCGTCGCGAAGAAATAAGGACACAGGGGCTCAGACTCGCCAAGTGGGCAAGAAGAAGGCCACTTGAGCCACCCGAGATTCGATGGTGGGTGGTGCTGAGATGCCGGCGAGTGAGCGAGCATCGGAGGTCATCCCAGGAGGCTTCGTATTGACGGAGTCTCAGATGGGATGGATCTGTTTAGAGTTTGAGATCCCAAACTCCGTTCAGATAAGGGTGCCCGAGCCCCTTGATACCGCCGGCACACCTTCTGAAGGGGAAGTCGCTATTTTCCTCTATGCCTTGCAATGAGGGGTTCGACTTCCTCTGCACCCCTTCGTCCGGGCCTTGACAGCCTATCTGGGGTTAGCTCCCAGCCAATTCAACCCCAACACATGGAGGGTTTTGATCTCTTCTTTCATCATCTGACGTCAAGTCAGAAATCCAGAGCTAACACCAGAGGAGTTAATAAGTTTGTACTTGGTCAAGCACGACAGTCAAGAGCCATGGTACTACTTCACGACGCGAGGCAGCAAGGGGTCGAGTTTGGTCTTGAATCTTCCGTCCTCTAACAAGGACTAGAAGAATAAACGGTTCTGGGCTTCGGGTGAATGGGAGGTGCCGGAGGAGGAGCTTGGAAGCTTGATGACTCGAGTTCCCACCCGATTTACTTCACCAGGTCAGACTGCACACATGTTCTTTTTCACATCTTTCTTCTTCCCGTTGTAGTTGAACTAAAGTTTCCTCTTATTTCTGTAGACTTCCCGAGGGGCTCGCCTCTCCTAACCTCTAACTAGAAGAACCAGGTCACTAAGGCCTGGGCGCGATCAGGAGACTTGTGCTCCTGGTCAGATCTGATCACGACCGCCAATCTTCACTGGTCTGGGCTTTACAAGTCCGAGCTGCTCTCCACTTCCTTCAGTAAGTTTATTTTTAACCCCTTACCTTTGGAAGGGTTAAATCTCTTAACTTGGTTGCTGATTCATCATTGCGCGCATAGGTATGGCCGAGGCAGCTGGGTCCCAGAGGAGGAAGGCCGCCTTGACTGTCAATGAGATGTTGAGGGCCGAACCCCAAACAAAGATGACTGTTCGGAGGAAGCAGGCGGCTCCTCGCGAGGGCTTCTGTCACTGCAGCTCCATTTTTAGCTTCAGTTTCTGTTGTTGTAGCTCCAGCTGTAACTTCGATTTCTGTTGCTGCAGCTCCAGCTACAATGCCTATTGTGGCTGAGGCCACTATCGCCAATGTTTCGGCTCCAATGCTTCCTCCTGTTGCTGTCCCTCATACTGCAGAGGTACCCCCAGCGGCCCCTGAGGTTTGCATCACTGTCCCCTCCTCATAGGAACGTGAGGAGGCCATTCAGATGGCTGACGCCATGTTCTCCCCTCCTAATGCGGGGAATGACCTCAAGGCTGAGGGTCAAGCTTCAACAGGCAGTAGGACCAGGGCCGGGGAAGCCATTGGGTCGGCTTAAGTGGGGATGAGCGGAGAGAGGTTCCACCCAGGCTATTACATGTCCTGTTTGGCACAATGGGCTAGCAAACACACCCCGGAAGAGGACATCGCCGGCCTTTTCAAGAAGTCAGACAAATCCTTCGTCAACGACTTGGACCGGGTAACTCTTTCAATCTTTCCTTGCCTTCAATTTTTACTGCATTCGGATACTCATTCTTTTATTTTCGCGTAGTTCGTTCCAAGGCTCCTCCTGATTTGGGAGAGATTGAAGGAGGTCGTAAAGAAGGATGTTAAGGCGGAGGCCCTCAGGAGTAAGGCCGGGATCCTGTAAGATGAGGCCACCTTCCTCCGGATGGAGCAAGCAGAACTCCTCCTACAGATGGATGACGGGAGGGCCCGAGAGCTCCAGCTTCAGGGGGTCATGAGCAATCTTGAGGCTCGATGCGGTGCTATTGCAACTGAGCTGACCCGAGCCAGGGCCCACTTGCTAAGGAGAACACTCAGCTGGGGGAAGTACTGGAGCGGATTAGGGCTGAAGCCGCAGAAGAACCGCACAGGGTGGTTTCCCAGGCAAGGGATGTCCAGCGAGCTGAAGATGAAGCGTCCCTAGCCTCGACCATGGTCATAGCAGTATAAGCTTTCAAGTCTTCGAAGGAGAGGGCCACCGAAGCCACTAAGTTTTATAACTGTGGCTTCGACGCTTGTCTTGAGGTGGTCCAAGACTTGTACCCAGACCTCAACCTCGAGCCTCTGCTGCCTGAAGACACAGGAGAGAAGCCCGCTGAAGATGTCCGCTCAAATCAGGCCCCTAGCTCCCACGCCCCTCCTCCTCCAACTGCATAGTTTTTAACTCTTTTGTTGGTGAATGGTTTGATGGATAATATTTTTTGACCCTCTAGAGAGGGCACATGGATGATGATGATTTGAATGTTAATCCATACTTAATTCTTAGATGTTGATTGTTGAGCTAATTTGTTGACAAGTTGATTTTCTTAAAAGCGATCTAAAAACTTGTTAATTAGAATTTTCAGCGATACCGATTGATTGTTTCCTAGGGTGTGTCCATTTGAATATTGAATATGTTTCATTTTTGCCTCAAGCCATAAAATTATCTGCGTAAATGTATGGATGGAGCGGATAAAATACATAAATCATGGTGGACCTCCCGCAGGAGGTTTGCACCGATACTGGCGTAGTGAGTTACTCTTAGAAGCGGCAGAAAACCAAACCGTCAGGTGGATCCGACGATCCGATCAGGCGGCTAGAATTGGGTCGGATCGTCGACCCATTTAGATCCAAATCGGCCGTACGCCGGTCGAAGTTGGTCGATGGTGATGCGGGTGATCGGTCGACCAGATGCGATCGGACTTGATACGTCCCAGATAGAATCGGGTCTGTTTAGAATTTTATTTTTTACTTTACTTTTCTACCTACACGCGTTAACTGACCCTAAATCTCACAATCTCTTTCTCTTTCTCTACCCGAACGAGTGCCGCACCCATCTCGATCCCTAAGCCGAGAGACAGACAACACATCCACCCCATCATGTATGGCATTGTCAAAAGCTTTGAGTACATCAGCGGAAGTAGTGCGGTAAAAGTAAGGAATACTCCAACACACCTTGTACATTACCAATCGAGCCTTAGGTGAACCACCTTTAGCAGTCCCTTTGCCGAGCCCTTTGTAGCTTACATTCCCTATAAAGGAACCAGCTATGGTGGCTAATGTGTGGATACCATGGCCAAATCCATCCCTTGGGGAAAAGTAGTCAACTCCGGTAATATCGAGTTTCTTTTCCAGTTCCGCCCGCAATCCTTTAATGTACCAATGGGCTCCGATTAGCTTCTTATTGCAATTGGTGGAATTGAAATGTTCGCCCCTCTCATAGACACCCTTCCAATGAGATGGCACTGGCACTGGTCCCAGTCCTTTATTGTTGAAACTTTTCGACTCTGGCTAGGTCAGCCTTTATATATATATATATAATTCTTTAGAATTTTTTTATTTTTTAAAAAATTTTCCAAAAAAAAAAACATCAAGATTGATCCGAACCGTACCCAATCCAATCCGACTTGGTTTCCCTGACCGAGTTGGACTCGGATCGGATCAAGCCAGCAGGGCACTGGATCAAATTGAGTCAGATGACCTAGACTTGATCCCAAATCGGATTGAGTTCGGGCCAGGCCACAGAAATTTCGGACTGAGTCGAGTTGGACCCAATCTGGTCCGACTCGACTCGATGCCCAGCTCTAGTTACCATGCAATCAGCTTCCCAACTTAGTAAGTAAATGTAATAAAAAATAAGGTGGATGGAAAACTGAAGTGGGCCACACAAGATAGAAAATTGGAGAAAGAAATGCCTACCGTTCTGGTCTCCATGTAATATTTATATACCATCCAAGCCGTCTATAAGGTCATTCTCTCTGGGATTAAGTTTAAAGGAAAAAAAAAAACATTATCCTGATAATTTTTTTTTTTTTTAAAAGCTTTTATGGCCATAAGAATGTTTCAATAGTGGGTGGTCGTTGAATCCTCACTACTTTTCATGTGGCTCATTTGAATTTTGGATCTAGATGAATTTTGATCGAAAGTCGGAGAGTGAGCTCTAACAACGGATGGATGGAGTAGATTTCTCACCAAAATCACGGTGGGCCTTACCTAACATCCCAGTGGAGAAACGGAAAGAAATGCATTTCTATTTTGTACACATCACACACATGTGACGTTCGAATTTTTATTAATTTTCCCATATATAAATATGGTCTAAACAGCATGTAATATCTAATATTGAAAACGAATGAATGTGCTCTGACTTCAGCCCAATTTTTTGAAGATGTAGATTTATTTTTTTAAAGTTAGTGCCTTAAATGAAGATTAGATAAAACTAGTTTTTAATATTTATAATTAATGTAGTGATTCATTTCATATGTACCGAGCCAAAAACTATACCATACTTACGTGTAACGGCATTGTACCATATAAAACCCCATTTGAAACTAAAATAGAAAGCTGCTAAGAGAAAAACGGTACGGATTTTTCAACTGGAGTATTAATTGATTATTTGATACCCGGCTGCACATGATGTTTAAAGTTAGTGTAAGATCAGATCGATGGAGTACGCTTCTACTTCGACAACGACATGTTCCTAGCGGACCGGATCAACGAGTTTTGATCACGACCCCATTTTAGTACTACAATACCTCGAAACTTGTTCCCTAGCGACCAAGCGGGCGCTACGATTCCAACACCGCGTGACACGCCCCATTTCGGTCCCTAGATCAGAAGTCACATTTTTGGTACAATCTGAGGTGGGCCGCCCAACACACGCGGGCCTCACTTGCACAAATCCCAATTTTGTCAAATTGATCAATCAATCAATCAAGTCATCCATCACTCATGTCACTCTCTCCCCATTAATCAAACAAGCCCATGCCTTTCTCATGCAACCCATACCCTTACACATGATACTCATCTTTCTTTCCTTCTTTTTCTCCTCATTTTACCTCTCTTTTTTCATAATTCCCTATCTACCACAAAAACTCTCTCCCCATTAATCAAACAAGCCCATCCCTTCTTTCTACATATTCCTTATACTTCCTTTCTTTTTCTCTTCTTCTTTCATAGGCACTCCCTTGAAGACCATAGTGTGGTGTAGAGTGGTGGACAAAAAGGGCCTCTAGAGACCTAGGTGGTGCATGGAGTTGCAATAAAAAAGACTTTCCACTCTTTCATTTCTTTTACTTTCTTTCACTCCCATCTTCCACATGTACAAATAATACCCCTTTCATGTACATCAAGCTATATGAGGGGGGACGTTATTTTTAGGAGCTTGTTGTTGTGTAAAAGAATGGTTCTAAAATGATTCCTTGGGCCCCATGTGTAGATATAAAACAATGCAACACTATCCACTAATTAGATTATCAGTCATTCAATCCCCTCCACTGCACCAACTCAAGTCATGAAGAAATAAGAAATTAATTACTACATGACTCTAAAGAGTGAAACAATAAATAAATAAACATTACCAGAAATTCAGTCATTTCTTAAGAATAGTAGCCATCAAATTAGTCATCAATGATACCCATCAAAGAAAAGGGGGAGAGAGAGAGAGAGAGAGATCTACTAGGAATATCTACTAGTAATGCATAGTTCAAGATGTTCTAAACTAATTCTAAAAATTATATCTCTTGAACACTGAACTAACATTGCAAGTAACAAGAGTAGGAAAATAGTTACAGAACAAATACAAACCATGCCATCTGTTGATGCAGATACTAGGCGAGTAATCATCCAATGACACATTGATAAGTCAGTCACTTCCCCCTCATGTTTACCAACAAGTTGATTGCATCAATCAAATTCTCAACAGGGCCTTTTGATTATGACCCTTCATGGAGGCACCATTAACTATCTTTAATTCATTACTTGTATAAAACAGTCTCGAACTTTAATTGAAATAGACCGTTAAGGCCAGATGCATCCAAAAGGACCACATCTGTAACTACCTTGTTGAGGCATTTCATCAAACAGTTTTAACCACCAAAACCTTTCTTGTTGAGCCATTTCATCAAACAGTTAGCATGCATGAAATCTGAAAGTAAGACAGAGAGAGACAAAAGAGGAAGAGATCAGACATGTGGAGAGGAGCCTCAGATTCCTTCGATTTAAGACATGCCCCAAAAATCTGAAAGGGGCTTTTGAATGGTATGTGTTTCCTTTGGATAGGAGTCTCACGGCTGCTGCAATGGATGTCCGAGCAAAATGATGATGTAAGGGAGATACAAGAGATGGTGGAGATGCGATGGAGAGAGAGGGAGGCGAATGAAAGAGATGCAACAGGTGAGAGAGGAGAGGGAGAAAGGGTAAGGAGAATTGGGGGCGGAGATCGGGTGAGAGAGAGAGGGAAAGAGGAGAATCAGGAGAGAGAGAGAGAGAGAGAGAGAGAGAGAGAGAGAGAGAGAGAGAGAGCAAATGAGGAGGCGGGTTAGGGGTTTAGTCATCTTCGGGGCCCTTTGCTGGTGCAAATGACTACAAGTTGGGTGAAAACAATATCATCCAACCATTGCCAAATAAGTCCAATGGTTTTTCTATTTAACTTCTTTCATATCTCGTTCGACATGTCTTTAGGTTTGACTTCATCTCCTTTAACAGGTGCATATAAATCCTTGCAATATAAGATGTCCTCTATCTTGGCTTTTCAAATCATCCAATTGAAACCATTAAGGCTGACCATTCTATTTATGATGTTTGCCTTTATTTCAACATAAACATGACAAACAATAAACTCCTCCCAAAATGACCGAGCTTGCAACCAAAGCTCTAATACCACTTGTAGGGAAAACAATCCATTTCCTAGCTATGTTTAAATTAGTGAGATTTGAAATACGGAGAGATTTGATGAAAAATAAGTAATTCCAAATCAAACAAGCATATCATCGAACATGTAGAATGCAAATGAGGCATCATGATTTTTAACGTGGAAAACCCTCTAAAATGAAGGAAAACCTATTGGATCTAGTCCAACAACAGATCCACTATAACGATAATGGAAGTAAAATCATTAAGAGAATATCTTCTCGTCGATGCCTAACATACACCACACAACAACCTTCAAGATAATACTCTCTTGAGTAACCGAAATACAACACCCAATGGGTGGATTGCAAGCATTAATAAAGAAAGAAGTTTCTTATCAAAGAAGGAATGTAGAGAATAATCCACTAACCAACCCTTGGAGAAGATTACCGATGAATCCAATGATTGTGGATGGAAGCCTCACTTTCCCAGATACGAATATTGAAATCGACAAAAGACTTAAACCAGGGCCTTGTAGAAAGAGCCTTGCTCTTCTTCCTCTAAAAACCCCCTTCTCTCTTAGAAAACAAAACCCTCCAAAGGTTACTAGTTGTATGACCATGCCTTTAAAATAATTTATTTATTTATTTATTTATAAAAAAGCCTTCTTTTTGGCTTTAAAAAAAATAAAATAAAAAATCTTTAACAAAGAAAAGCCAAGGTAAAAAGACAAAAATGTCCCCATTTAGTCCTCACACGTGGGACTTACCTTCACATGGGGATGGATCCTAACAAAACATTGGCGATTGACCATTAAAACTTTTTGTGGGCTACAAAAGTTTTAGATTAATTTAATGTATTTTTTCACTTTTATCCGGGTCTTTATGACCTCACCAACACGTTGGATGGAAAATAATTATTAGGGAAACATTACGGTGGGCTCTAGGAAGGTTTTAATTGTGGGGCATTCAATCACAACTATTTAGTATGGTCCTATTGAGATTTGGATCTACTTTTTTTTTTTGGGGGGGGGTGCTCATGGCCTACATTGTTATGAAAAAAACGGATGGATAGCGTGGATATAGAATACATGCAACAAAGTGGGTCCCTCGATAAGGGCCGCATGTGAGGCCGGGCAACACCTAATCCACTTTAGGCATATTTAGATAGAATAAGGTACTTATTTAACAAAAGTTGGATAATTACCTTCTTAAAAATTACTTTAAATTTTCTTATGGCCACAAGTAAATTTATATTTTTTTAAATACCTTTTTTACCTTTTTACTTATCTTTCTTTCCTCCCTATCTCTCCATGTGATTCATAATCAGGTGGCCCCACAAGGCGTACAACCAACATCAAATGCGAGGCCCACATGATGGATGGTCCACATCAAAGGTGGGCTCACTATGATGGGCTACAGACAATGAAGTTGGGCCCCACATAATGGAAAAATAAAAATGATGGTGGGCCCCAATGATGTATGACCTACATCAAGGTGGGCACCACATAATAGACGGTCCACATCAAAAGTTCGCTCTAATGATGAAGGGCCCACATCTAAGATATCCATGCCGTTGATGAAGAATGGCCTTCTAAGAAACTGAACATGGACAAATGACCATATTTGAGTTAAAAGACTAGCCAAGAGTTCAATGAAAGATATTACATAACTATTTTATGGAATAGGAAGGGGAACACAGTCAGTATACCAGTGAATGGATACATGAAAAAACTTCGTAAGATGATTCGGTCAAGGGAAGACTGAAAAGATGATTCCCACTTACTAACATGGAATGTCACTACACCCCTATTTAGGAATGGTTTAAAACCGTTCCTAAATGAACGGTTTAAAGCCGTTCTTAAATCATTTAGGAACGGTTTTAAACCATTCCTAAATAGAGCATCACTAATGAAAATAATAGGAACAGTTGAAAACCGTCGCAATTTTTAGAATAAGAACAATTGAAAACCATTGCAAATTTTTTATTTAAAAAAATAAATAAATAATAAATAAATTTTAAAAAAAAAAACATAGAAAAGAACAATTTCAAAAAGCCTATAATTTTTTATTTTCAATTGGAACCTGTATTTTTTATAAAATATTTGAAACCCAAAGAATATTGCAGTACAATTTAAAATGAATATTAAACAAATATTGTACAACTTTACGATAAAATATATATAATATTTACAACAAGAAGTTGAAAATTATCCGAATACAATATTTTTTAAAAAATAATCTTCCATGTCGTCCACTCCTTGCTTGGCCAATACAACTATCTCCAGCCTCTTCGTCCACACATCATTGCAACCAAGCAGCGTTAGTACCCATCTGCAACAGTCACTGGCAAAGTCTCCATCTGCAAGTTTAAGAGAACAAACATATTAAGAAGTAAGTCAAACAAGATTGAACATCTACGGTGACGGTCAATGAAATAGATTTAGGAGAAGGGATTGTATTGTAAAGATGACATCGACCTCAATGGAGTTGAGGACATAATTCAACAGATTAGGCAAAGCTCTTTTCCCAATCTAAACATCTACGGTGATGGTCATGCCCTCAAATCTCACTTCCAAATTCGGAACTTAAAGGCTCACTGATGGGGACATCATGCGCACACGCGCATGCACACCACCCCCCTACGCACGTACGTACGCAAGAGGACCCCACCATCGATCTGACTCGATGACGATGTTCAGGGAGGGCCTCCTAGCTAGAAGACAAAGGTTTGGTTCAAAACGGTCGGCCCGATAGTCAAGAAAAGCCCATCATGGGATCTCATAATCGTAGCCCACTCGTCGGATTGATTTCATATTTTAGGTTTTGCTTATTGTTATTATTTAGAACATCGTAAACGCTTTAGATTTCTTTGTTTGGTTTTTATTTTAATTTACTTCATCGTCAAGTAATAGGTTGCGCACATGGTGCGAGTTTTTGGGGTATAAGATTTTCCCTATAAATAAGCACCCCTTGCAATTCTTTTCATTCATTAAAGCTTAATAAAAAAATTCTTACTTTATTTTTCTGTTCTCTTAGTGAGTTGTGAAAGAATTTAATAGTGGGTGCGAAGCCCTCCCTTTTCGAAGGGCTAACTACTGTGGTGCGAAGCCACATCTATCATCATCCGCCCCTACCCTCTTCCATCCATATCTCTCATCTTCTATCATCATTATTGCTTTGAATTTTTCAACTTTTGCAGCTATTCATCCCCCTATAGCCAGTTTCCAGAATCTGGACCTGTAGGAGGGCTGAAAGTTCGGTGGAGCACTACGCCTCGACCTCACGTCGGATCGTCGTCAAACTTGGAGGGATTAGAGGTCTTCCCTGGCCGATCAAGGCCTAGGTGTCACTTTGAGGAGACGAGCTTCCATCACACGTGCGGCCAGCCCACCCGCGCACATGCGTAAGCCCCGGGCCACCATCTGCACGCAGGAGTTTTCTCCGGGTCAGGTTTTCCTCTTTTCATTCCTATTTCCTAAACCCTAGCCTTAGTTTGCATTAGACCTAATTTATTTGCCCCTTTTTTCACCCTAGGGTTCCTTGAATTGAGATTGGGGAATCCCTTGGATTAGGGATTGTTTGTTATGCATGTGTGGTTGATTTCTATTTCCCTTTGAGCATCGTTTGGTTTATAATTTTTATTGGTCCAGTCTTAGCCTGTATATGCCTGGACCCACATAGATTCCCCTTTACTTAAATGTTTGGACTCTTTATGTGGGATATGGAATTTGGGTAATTGTTTCTGAACTAAGGTGATTTTAAGCCTGAAATCTCACACATCATGTTTAATTTCATGTCCTGCATCAAATTTGGTATCAGAGCTTTAGGTTCTTATAGGGAAATACATTACATGTTTAGGGTTAGTTTATTTGAGTCCATCATGCATTCAGTTCATCATATGTAGCTTTTAGGAGTCCATAGTCTCTGATATTGGTTGTTGAAATTTCTGTTAGTAGGAAGTTAGCAATTTACATTGCTGTAACTTTCTATTATTCCTTTATTTTGACAACTATATTGCTGGATTTTAGTAGCACTGCGTAGTTTCCCTCATATGGAGTCTCATAGGATCATTTAGTCTCATATAGTCATTGTAAAAAGTCCTTAGGTGGAATTGCAAGTTGTACGCCCACACGTACGGGTCATGGTTTTGGTTAGCACCCTACATTAAATATGGAACAACTGCTACAGTTACTAAATAAGCTGTCCCAGTAGATCGAGTCTTGGGGTAAGCGCTTGGAACAAGACCTAGATTAACGCCTTAATCAAATAGAGGCCTCCCTCAGGATAAATCCCACCATTAGGGAAGATGGCCAATCTCAGGCAGGTAGCCAGGAGGATAAACCAATGAATGGAGGTGGCCAAGGAATCAGTCATGGGCGTGCACCCGTACCCCCACTCCATAAGGGACATCAAGACCATTATTTTTAGGGGTACGGCATGTGCGACCTCATGGCTAGAGAGAGTGCACCAGAGGCTAGTGTAGAGTTACCTACTGAGGCCATTCCGGTAGTGGATGAGTTTCATGATGTCTTTCCTGATGATCTACCGGATGTGTCTCCCCCTAAGAGGGATATAGAGCACACTAGAACATGGGACACCGTAATACCTACAGCCGAGTTTGCGTTTAATAGTTCTTCCGATAGGTCCATAGGTCTCAGTCCTTATGAAGTCATTACTGATTATAAACCTGAGAAACATATTGATCTTGTCCCAATGTTACTGTCCCATAGGTCGTCAGAGCCTGTAAAGTCTTTTGTGCATCACATTCATTCATGGTATCAAGAAATCAGGCAGAAGATCACTACTAGTAATGAACATTATAAATTTTCTGCAGACCAGCATAAATGTTTCAAGGAATTCAATGTAAGGGGCTCTATGATAGTCCCATTAGGCCTGAGCAGTATCCTCCAGGGGTCGTTCGTAAGTTACAGCGCGTAATGCTGGACCCATCAAAATTATAAAACGAAAAGGTCTCAATGCGTATGTGGCAAATCTTTTACCCTCCATGGGAATTAGTTTCACATTTAATGTGGAGGATCTAGTTGTATTTCAAGGGGCCATTAATGCATTGTCCAGCCTTTCGCCTAACCATCCTAATTCATCAGACCTTTCCCTTCACCCATGGCCCCCTCCCGACCCATTTTTCCAGTCTCTACCTCCCATACCTATCTGTCCCGACCCATCTTTCCAGCTAATATGTCACATACCTACCCCTCCCGACCCATTTTTCCAACCTCTACCTCCCATACCTATCCGTCCCGACCCATTTTTCCAGCCTCTACCTCCCATACCTACCTATCCTAACTAATTTTTCCAGCTACTACGTCTCATACCTACCCTTCCCGACCCATTTTCTCAGCCTCTACCTCACATACCTACCCTTCCCACACCTAGAAAGGAAATAGAGGATATTCTGGATCATCAGATAATATTTACGTCGGACGGCGGGTTTCAGAAGTACCTGGTTAAATGGAAGTCACGTACAGCTTCAGGCAGCACGTGGCTCACTGAGGAAGAGCTTCAAAGACTTGATCCTAACATCCTGAATCAGTTCAGGAGTTTTATTTCATCAGTGGCGAAATCTTCGCAGCCAGAGAGAATTGATGGGGACATTATGCACACGCGCACGCACACCACCCCCTACGCAGGAGGGCCCCACCATCGATCTAACTGATGACAATGTCCAGGGAGGACCTCCTAATTAGAAGACAAAGTTTTGGTTCAAAACGGTCGGCCCGATAGCCCGATAGTCAAGAAAAGCCCATCATGGGATTTCATGATCGTGGCCCACTCGTCGGATTGATTTCATATTTTAGGTTTTACTTATTATTATTATTATTTAAAACATCGTGAACACTTTAGATTTCTTTGTTTAGCTTTTATTTTAGTTTACTTCATCACCAAGTAATAGGTTGCGCACATGGTGCGCGTTTTTGGGTATAGGGTTTTCCCTATAAATAAGCACCCCTTGTAATTCTTTTCATTCATTAAAGCTTAATAAAAAATTCATGCTTTATTTTTCTACTCTCTTAGTGAGTTGTGGAAGAATTCAAAAGTGGGTGCGAAGCCCTCCCTTTTCGAAGGGCTAACTACCGTGGTGCGAAGCCACATCTATCCCCATCCGTCCCTACCCTCTTCCATCCATATCTCTCATCTTCTATCATCATTATTGCTTTGAATTTCTCAGCTTTTGCAGCTATTCATCCCCCTACAGCCAGTTTCCAAAATCTGGACCTGTAGGAGGGCTGAAACTTCGGCGGAGCACTACGCCTCGACCTTACGTCGGATCGTCGTCAAACTTGGAGGGATTGGAGGTCTCCCCTGGCCGACCAAGGCCTAGGTGTCACTTTGGGGAGGCGGGCTTCCATCACACGTGCGGCCAGCCCACCCGCGCACGTGCGTCAACCCCGGGTCACCATCTGCGTGCGTCAGGTTTTCCTCTTTTCATTCCTATTTCCTAAACCCTAGCCTTAGTTTGCATTAGCCCTAATTTATTTGCCCCTTTTTTCACCCTAGGGTTCCTTGAATTAAGATTGGGGAATCCCTTGGATTAAGGACTGTTTGTTATGCATGTGTGGTTGATTTCTATTTCCCTTTGAGCATCGTTTGGTTTATAATTTTTATTGGTCCAGTCTTAGCCTGTATAGGCCTGGACCCACATAGATTCCCCTTTACTTGAATGTTTGGACTTTTTATGTGGGATATGGAATTTGGGTAATTGTTTCTGAACTAAGGTGATTTTAAGCCTGAAATCTCACACATCATGTTTAATTTCATGTCCTGCATCACCCACACTGTTTAAGAAAGAATTTAGGATCGTGAAAACAAAAAAATAAAAAATAAAAAATAAAATAATTTGCAGCAAATAGAAAAAATAATAAGAGCAATTGACTATTTTCTCACTAATCATGGTGAGAATCACATATTCACGCCTAATGGTTTTGAGAAATCACTTTTAGAATCACTACCAAGAAAATTAGAATGTTTTTACTTCATAACATAAAGAACGTCCAAAGTTGTCTTAAAATTGGGATATAACAAATAAAAAAAAATTATTGAATATTTTCTTGTTGAATTTGAACCATTGATTGTTTTTAAGTTGATGGCAGGTAAGCTAATCTGGACATGGTTTAAACGTGATAGATCAAAGTCCGTATCAAGATATGGTTCATAATACGGGATGTGTGCAAGGAATATGTAGCATTTAGTTGTCTGGATCAGCATGAGTAAAAGAAACCAACTCAATAAGTGTAAATGATGAACTAAATTTCAGTAAGGCGTGGTTGGTGATGAGAGTGAACCCATAACCGATATGGAAAGCGCCCAAATCCAAGTGGGTCATGACACAAATCCAACCTGGTTTGTAGCATGTTGATAGAAATAAAAAGGTCCCCTCTTGGTGTCCTGCCTTTTATCCTCTAGCATCATGCATGACTCAGATTATAGCACAAACATGCCTACATTCATATCCATATTTCTAACAAAACGGCCTATCCATCCAAACCCAATGCCCAAGCATGAGGCTTGCACCCTTACAGTGGTCAACAATGGAAAACAAGAGAACCTCGTCACTCTTGACAATGTTCAAAGGCTGTTGTAAATTTAAATGTCCCACACCGACAAAAATGCATTAGAATGAGCTTAGTGATACAAAATTCAACTTCCATGTTCATCTTGTTGGTTCTTGTTTCACAATTTTCAGTGACTTTAACATATCTTCCAGCTTGAAATTACTTCTACATCAATGGTGACGGCGTGGAGAGATATTCAGTGATTCTTTACATACACCAAAATTAAAAACAGAGATCCATTTTATGTAAACTAAGCAACAATGATAGTAAACCCCCCCCCCCCAAAAAAAAAAAAAAGAAAAAAAGAAAACCGCCCATAGAGGTGACAAGATAAGATTTTCTAAGATCACGTTAGGATGCACAAGTGAATTAAATTGCAAGCATTCAGTTTATTCAAAATTCAGTCTTAAGATTGAGTTTGGATGTATTCTAGCATGTAGTGTGGAAGTAACCCTCAAAATGGCAGTCACCTTTATTTTTTAAGTTCAGCTTGAAAGTAAATTGTAATTTGGAGCCGAGAACCTAATATGAACTCTTTAAGGAAATTAGGATTCAGCTATTTTCACTTTATGAGATTTATAATAGTGAATCCAAACACACCCTAAATCATGTAATATGACAAATCACAGACCAGATGTCTGTAAGAAAGTTCTACACAACAGATTCGAAACATCTTTTTGTTGGGTTCCATTCCAAACATCTTTTTGTCTCAGACCCCTTCCATGGATGGATAATGGTGAAATTATCCCAGTCATTGGAAAGTCTGTAGGCTCTACACTGGATTGTAAACCAGCAGCTAATGCCTTAAAAGATATACAGTTCACATTCTTTAAGCAGAAGTACCATGGTTGGATGAGCAAGATCAAGTAATTGGCATGATTTTCTCACAGTGGGCCATCTACCATTGTGGCCACCAGATGAATTGTATTGATTGCTAAGATTTGGTAGGGGGTCTAACGACTCCTAAATTAGTCCTACAAAGAAATGATGAACTATTCAATCCAGCAAACTGAGATGTGTAGAATCAGGATTTAGAAATGCATATGTTTAGGACTAAAATCAAGAGAAAAAAAAAGAAAGAAAGAAAGAAAGAAAGAAGAAAGAATGAAAAATATAGAACCTCAAAAAATCAGGCTGGTCCATCCATATATATCAGCTTGATATCCCAGAAACCTTTTAAAAAAAATACAAATCATCATAGAAACTATATAAAGAAGAAAGAAAAAAGCTACATGGAATCAATAGTAAAGCAACATAGGAAGGTAAAAATTAACTTTGTTTCATGCATAAAACCTTTGTGATTGTCCAATTTCAGGCTTGGATACCATCTCCTGCAATCAAATAGAACAAATGGAAATAAGGTTAAATAGATGTATCAAAAGAATCCAATGGTTCCAACACAATTCAAAGCAAATAGGAAAGGGAGTAGAAACTTGTTTGACATAGGAATCAATGTATATTGAATTCAATAGTTTAAAATTCTGGTGGTGTGGGGATCTAAGCCTCATTGGCTGGAATACTTCTGTTTTTGGATATCCGAACATGCTGTTGATGTCCATTTTTTGTTCTCAGACACCAAATGAGCCAATCTGAAGCAATTAAAAACTACTATGGAAATCTAACTGATTACTTTAATTATTTCAAGATTGAATCTCTAAAATCAAAGAAAAAAAATTTACTTGAGATCATGTTCTTCTATATGAATTCCGATATAAACTTTTAAAGACCTGAAGTGCCAACATAATTGGACAATAACAAACAAATTACAAATTCAACAATAAGCAGATGCTTAATTTTTTAATCCAAAATTTCAAAAGCACAAGAGTGCACACCTTTTGAGACAACATGGACAGTTCTGTGCTCAATCAAAGGTCCGAAAGTGTACAGATTTGCGTCTCACTGGAATTTTCCAACATGTACAGTTTTAAGGCAAATCTTGTTGTCCCAACTCCCAAAATGGATAGATTTGGGGCAGATTTATGGATTATCCAGAGGTGTAAGATTGACCAGATTTTGTGACATCCAACAATCCTCTTTGCAAGCTTGTTCCCAAGCTCTATGATGGGGGTAGAGAACCGCAATGAATGAAATGCTACCTGCAAAATTTCAAATATGAAATCAAAACATGCCATGCTGTGCACCAAAAAAGTAGACAAACTAATATATTGACATGGTCAATTGGGTTGGGTGCTAAATGTTTGTCTTCAATTGGGAGGTTTGCCAAGCCCATACACATCTGGAGCACTACCCATTCACAAGCAAGCACGCATGTGAAAATGGCAGATTGTGCAAGATCTGAGCTTCCCATGAGGGGTTAAAGGCTTAAACCACAATATGAATTTTCAAGTTTTTGTGAAATAATCCACAACTCAATTAAGGTTTCAGGCATTATATCACAATTTTAGAATATTCAATCAGCTTTTTTCATGTTTTATGGAAAAAAAAAAGTTACCCCTTAACCCAAGATTTAATTGGGCCAATCTAAGTCAATATAACCCCCTAGAATCAAAAGATCAGTAAGAACAAAGCTAGCAATTAGCTTGCATCTAAACTTCTGAAGATCAGAAGGTAGACCCTTGGAGAGGCAAAAGCAATAATCCCTCCTTGTTAAGCTACAAAACAAGAACAAAAAGGATTGAATCACAATCTTTGCCCCATATGGCATAAATGGAACGGAAGTCTTCATCAAGGATTTTATTAACCTTTTTTCAACTAATAAAAGCTCATCATCTACAAAAAAAAAAAAAAAAAAAAAAGAAGAAGAAGAAGAAGAAGAAAGAAAGACTTTAACTTGACCAACTCTTATCAAGTTGGGTTTGACTCCAAATGTTTTTTCAAAACTCGATCAAATCCTTTAGCAATAATGTTCAACTATCAGATAATTTGTTAGGCAGATGAGCTGAAATACACAAAGTCCACATTCAGGCATCTACCAAACAGTCCTTCAACAGGGAGGAGAACACAAATTGTTAGTAATGAAAAAGGGGAAAATAAAAAACAATTTGATCATGATTGACATTGCATGGTTTACTTCAGGAACAGCAAAAACCTAAACCAAAGAAAATCTTGAGAATATATCACCTATAAAATGTGCATCCATAGATTTAAATATGACATCCATAGGATTAGATCTCCACTGGAATGATTTCTCATACCCTAGTTCAAGCATTTGAACTTTCAAGTAGAAGCGAAAACTAGGAAAAAAGGGGGAAAAAAAAAAGAATATATACATAGGACATGTCAGGGATACTCACAGTCTTCTCAGTGACAGCCGAGAATTTTAATGGAGCAGTCAGTGATGCACCTCCACCCATGACAAGTCCATGAACAAGCGCTACCTGCCAACATATCAACAGCTGATTAGTATAGATGTAAAAACACAATGTCATTCATTTTCACAAATAGTAGCCCTTGATTTAAGGATAGGTTTCAAAATGGTACCTGGGTTTTCCGATATGTGTGAATGTGATAACATAGCCAATACATTCTATACACAACTTCGAGACAGGAATCATCTGCCAAAAGGTACCCATTTTTAAGAAATCTTTAAACATGCGACAATCAGCAATGGGATTGACCTAGTGAATCTACACCCAGATAGCATTTGGATAATCATCACAAAACTTCGAGTGTTGATATGAGCTAAATGATCTAAATGATAAAATTCAACTTCTGCAGAATTGTTTCCCTCTACCTGACCTCCCATCATAGAACATCTTTAGATCCCCACCAGCAGAGAAAGCACGTCCAGCTCCCTAGGGGAAATAATAAGCAAAAGGAACAACATAATTAAGGAAACTGAAACAATTTATTTTCCAAAAAATCAAGAACCACCCAAAAATAGGAGGAAGTTTCACTAGCCTTAATTATCACAAGCTCTGCATCATCATCCTTCTCCCATTTTTCAAGGAATTCAGCTAGCAAAACAACCTGCAATGAACCAGACCACTCCATAATCACTTCATAGGCTCCTGAATCAATTCTAATATTACAGAAAATACAACTGAATTTTATTTGAACATACCACTTTGGATGAAATGACATTCAATTGGCGAGGCCGGTTTAAGGTGATCGACCTTGCATGGTTTACTTCTTCTGCCAAAACAACCTAAGACAAGGACACAATCCCAGAGACATTTAGCAATCCAAGAACTATATACCTAATCATTCTCATAGCCTTGTCCCATCTATTTGGGGCCATCAGACATCTATCAACTCTTATCTACTAAGAGAGGGATAAGGTCCACCAAAGAAGATGAATATTTCATCCTCCTAAGTTTATTTACATGTGCCACATGTATGAAATGATCTGAATGTCTCTTCAATCAATAGGACCCATAAAAGTATCAAAGAACAGAAAACATAGAGATCAGACAATACTAACTGTGTAATGGTGGAAATAAAAATAAAAATTATTAACTGGATTTTAGTGATTTTTTGCTCCAAATTTTAAATGGTTAGGATTGTCCAATAACTTCGATTTTTGGTCTATAACTAGTTCATGGTTGTCCCCGGTGAATGAAAGTGCTAAGTTTCACCATACACATATGCCACGTGTCGAAGATAGAGAGTAGGTGGGCAAAATTTTTGTCCAATTAGGTGGACTGGATCTCCTCCCATCAACTAAACATAGAAATTACAGGAATCAATTAAACGATCTTTTATGATAAAATTCAGGCCATTTCACTCGTCCTTTGGGGCAGGGTTGAAAACAAATGAATGGCTAGAAAATTTCAACATCCCTTTTGTTTTATACAATGTGGCCCACCTAAAGATTGAAACAGATTTTTGAGCCAGAAGATATAATGGGCGTGGCCCACCTGATGGAAAGCTAGGATCTCAGACACGGTTGCTGTCATATGGGAATCTCATATATGTCTAACAGAAAGTAGAGGAAGAGAACATCTGGAATTATTTATTTTTTTTTAAGTACCTCATCTGGATTTATGGGTTCTTGTGCCATTTAAATACACTTTAGCTTGTAGAAAAGACAAACCTGCAAAATCCAAAAATCATTAGAGACATAAAAGTAGGAAAAACCATATATAAAAAACAAATGGTCAAACAAAATGCAGATCCAAAATTAATATGGAATTTCTCAAGTACCCAAAAAAAAAAAAAAAAATTCAGAAAAACCAATTTAAATTTCAAAGTACTGAGTGCCCAAGAACCCCCTCCCCCACCAAATAAAAAAGTGCAAGCACCCAAAAAAAAAAAAAAAGATGAATGAATTTAAGCTCAAGAGGAAGAACACCCAACAAAAGAAATTGCAAAAATAAAAATAAAAATATTGAATTAAAATGGGAAATTGAGGTGAGTATGAATAAATGAGAAGTGAATCCATGCAAGAAATGAAAGAGATGAGAAGCAGATGAAAACTCATGACAACAGTGAAGGGTTTTGTGTAGAGATTGAAATCAGTAAAGGAAATGAACGTTGGTTGGTAGAACAATAGGGGTGGGTCTATATATCAACCGAAGAAAGAAGGTGGTTGGTGAGGTTCCTGCCTATCTTTACGGAATGCTCACATGCCTGGAACTTGTGGTTAGTTACAATTCTCTCGAGCTATGTCGGGCCCACTGAAATGTTTGAGTTCCATCTACCCGTCTATTAAATATGCCTTGAAATGTTATTTCTACATGCCAAAATCCAGATTGATTTACAACTCAGATGGGCCCATCAAAATGAACCATGAGAGACATTAGAGAGAGACTCTTACCGTAGAAAGTTCCAGATGAAATTTGGAGTTAATCACATTGTGTATACGTCATCCAAACCATTTATCTGGTGAGCCTTACCAGGATGAAGGGACGCACCAAAAATGAAGGGACCTCCAGCAGCACCTACAACAAAAAGAGCAGAACTCTGCTCCAATCATCAGCCCACCACTGTCACAGATCGTGAAATCGCAGGGCCTTCTTCACTGGCGTCTGTCTTCGTGCCTCCATTAAATCCAGCAATCCTCTGAAATCGGCGACCCGTGCGCATCACGTAGCCATTGAATCCGTCATCCTCTAATGTGGCTTGCTCAAACCATAGATCCAGACCTCTGGCCCCCATCTTCTACAGCTGCTCCCAGTTATGACTTCCACCCCTGCTCCGTCGAGAGCAACACACATTGCTTCCACACTTCCTTCAATGCTAGGGTTTTAAAACCCCCCTTTCGTCAAACGACAACACTGATCTACCATTTCGATCTGTGAAAAAGAGAATCACAATGAGAACCTAATCAGACAGCTGGAGAAAAAACTTCCCTCGATCACAAATATTGCGAAAATCCCTGCATAGGGTTTGGAAAAGGAAAAAAGGATATAAAGTGCTGGAAAATAGTGAGAGAGAGAGAGAGAGAGAGAGAGAGAGAGAGAGAGAGCGCTCTTTTAAAAATCAAATCAGGCTTTTATTTTAATTACCTTTTTAACCTTTATTACGTACGGCCTAAAACCGTTTCTAAACCAAAAACAGAGCCATTTCTAATCATCGATTTTGGTGTAGTGTCATTCTAACTGGTGCACTGCACTTCAATTCAACACAGAACACAATAACCCATTATCTAGACTGTTTAACAGATGGTACCACAGTGGATGCATAACAAGATCATCGGGATTTATAAGGACTCACAAAAAATTTCAAATCATAATAATGAAGCAATCATATTACTTGAAAAACCATCAAAAGTTGCCCCTGGAGATATAGTAAAAATCATATATATACCTGAGCATCATACATGACAATGGCAGCAAAAACAACAGACATCCTAAAAATTGAGTCCGAGAATATCCCCTAATTATCCCAACATAATAGAGATGCCACCCATCCATCCACGCTCTACCACATTGTTAGGACAGAAGATGGTTGGAAAACAAAATCAGGATATGAACCAGGTGATCCGTAGGATGGCCAAACGGGCATTTGATAAAGATTGGCTGGCAATTGAAGATGCTTGGTTTGTTGGTTTCCCAATTTGGTTTCTTGTTCGAATGAATTAAGATCGACCTGAGGGATATTTTCATGAACTTCGCAGCATGTTCTATAAGAAGACAGTTGGAACAGGAAATTCAGTTGAGAGAGGATCTTTGGGCTTGGAATCAATAATTGGAACTGAAGTGTTGTTGTTACCAACCTGCCAAAGAGATTTTAAAAATAAAAGAAATTAATCGACACTTCGTAGATGATGGGAAACTGGAAATTGAATTAATATGACTATTACCATGTCGAAGAGGCTGGATCGACGCTTCTTCTTGTTGAGGCTAATCTGTCTTAGGAAATATTTTTGGGCATGACTAGTGACTTGGGTCGATGGTCGACAGCGAGATGTGTTACCTGAGGCACTAATTTATAGAATAACATGTCGCTGCTCTGTTTCTTGCATGCCATTTGAGAAAAGCTTCAAAAGAGTAGCAGGGAATAAAGTGAGTTGTTTGGGAGAGGGACGATGGAATGATGACATAAATAAAATTCTGATCTTACCTTGTAGAAAAATGGACTCTTGGCAGCTAGAATTGGTGAGCTGATGTGTATCGTTTTAACTCTCAGAACAGTAGAACAATACATACTCCAAGATGAATCATTACTATTGGCCGCTTCATCGCCTACAAAGCAAATAACAAAGCATTGCACTCAGAATTATATGATAAGGGGAAAAAAGGTAGAAACTGAAAATTGTGTTGGTTTGCTTTGGGTCTGCAATGTGTGTTTGGTAAGGAAGGAACACAATACCACTAGATTTTATTGCAGAAATCAAAATTCTGATCATTTTAATACCATGCAAGTGCAAGTCCTAGACAATTTGACCAGGCCATGATAAAAGAAAATCAGGCAGCGTGACTGATTGGTCGGGAGCTGTAAGAACAAACACAACGAAATACCTTAAAATACCAAACCAATAACTAACTACATGAAACAGACAGATACAGGTAGAAAGGAGGAAAAACCAATTAACATGTGCTTTTTATCATGGGCTGAACCCAAGTTTAACACATTGCACAATAGTGAGTAATTGAATCTGCTCAGATGGCGTACTCCGCCATGAATGGGCCACGATATTAAAATTTCACTGCAGGGCAATCTTAAACATCAGATTACGTGACCTAAGAGTAGATGATAGAAAACAATATTTGCAAGCATCAACAGGTGAAAGTCCAGAAATCATATGGGTATTATTGTTCAATCCGTGCAATTTTCTGGGTGTGGCCCATCCAACAAGAGAAAGACCCCATGGATTATCTGGATCACCAGATGGTTATGGGGCTTGTCCTAGCCTAGCATATAAAATGATTGTGCCAAGCAATGGTTAAAAAAGCTCAGGAAAGCACATAGAAGATAAAGAAAATCATTGGAAATTAAAATCTTGAATTGCAATAACTAGTATTTGGTAGAATGCAAAACAGGAATAAGCTATGGTCAAATTGCACGTGGCATCCAACTATTAGCAAGTAGATGGTTTATGGAAGCCATGAAACAGACAACGCAAATCAACAGTCCATTCAACAAAAAACATTCCCCTTTCCATATCTTCAATAGAAGAGGGCTCCACATGCCAATGGTGAAGGTGCCCCAAAGAAAAGCTGCCATATTCTGTTTAATTTAATTTATAGACCAAAACTTTCAGACCAACCCAATTCCAGATAAAACTGACCTTGAA
Source organism: Magnolia sinica (assembly GCF_029962835.1). Classification (NCBI taxonomy): domain Eukaryota; kingdom Viridiplantae; phylum Streptophyta; class Magnoliopsida; order Magnoliales; family Magnoliaceae; genus Magnolia; species Magnolia sinica. The sequence continues at coordinate 28,835,317 of NC_080583.1, forward strand.
ACTATCATCAGAAACTGACTTTTCAACAAACTTGAACAGCTGTTAAGCGATTCTATTGAGCTGAACTTCATCCAGAGTTTGCTTGGGCCAGAAAACTCCAGCCCCTTTCCTACCATGTTTCCAGTGATGCATTCCAGCTATCTATTCAATGAAACATTGACATGTGAATAGGAATCATTTGTAAATAAAGCACATTCTAGCCAACTTTCTCCACATCAATCAAGCAAGCAATCAAAAGAATCTTTTGAATTTCATATATATAATAAAATAAAATAGAAAGGAGGGCTCGTTTGTCTTCTCTAAAAAGTGAAAGAATCAATGGATATACAAAGGTCTTTGGTGTGGCGGGTCAGGTCATTTGAGCGCAACCTATTTACAGTTCAGTGGGTCAGATCAGGTTGGGATTTTAGCATATATTTCACATAATCTATGCACCGAATACAACAATAGTCATGAACATGACTATAAGGAACTTTAAGAACAAAACCCTTCTATCCATTGAAAGTTCAAAAATCTAAAAGCCCTATGGCAATGTAAACCACCTTTATCCAGGTATTCTCAAATCAATGACTGCAGTGAAATCAAATGGAGCAAGCACCCTTTGGAAACACCGCATGTCCTCCGAAGTAAACTTCTCTCGAACTTGAGGGCCGACAGATCATTTAGAAAACAATCCACATCTTCCAGCAGATTGGATCTGCTTTTGCATGGATCTCAAAAATCCCTCTACCTAGGGAAGAGCAAGGTGATAGAAAGAACCAAAACCTAAGCACTTAGCTTAAGGATGCACAAATGGTAAAAGAACAGGTAAAGAAACAAATATGCTTGAAAACAATTCAAGAATACAGCAATCAGAAACATGGGTGTAAAATTTACAACTGGACTTTTGTATTAGCACCAATGTTTTAAATAGCGAATGAATAGTGTATAGCATGGCGTTCACACCAATGTCAACTTACGGGATTTTATGAAGAAATCAGTGGCATGATAGTAACCAAACAAAGTGGTTTTCATGGTGGAAAAGCGGAGGGCTGATAACCTGCTGGTTTAGTTTTCTTGGTCTGTTTGATTGAGTATAAGAACATAAAGGATGAGTTTGGTTTGTTGATGAAAATCAAATTGCCACCTTTGGCCTCTTTTCACTTCTTAAAAATGGTGTAAGATTCATCTTGAGTTTTATTATTATTATTATTAATTTTGAGGTAGCAACTATAGATTCATTACCAGAAAAGGAAGGTCAAATACAAAACAAAGGAAAATGGAAAGCCTAAGATTCATCTTGAGTTCACCATGGTTAATTAGCTTACAGAATTCCCTTAGGTAGTCAGCTTGGAGAAAATTTAAAGGAAACCCATTGTTTTAAGTGCGAAAAAGGCTATGAATATTTGTTTCTTTAGCAATTGAAGTGCATTGTGATATTCTAGATCTTAGGAGAGTTGTTGTCATGCCAGTATCTTGAGGATATGCAAGATCAAGTGCCAGGTGACTGGTGTCTTATGGATAGATGGGGGCAGAAATGGACTGAAAGCTTTTCACAGAGAGATGCACAAAAGGTTAAAATGGATATCACTGATGAAAACAATCTTAACCATTTGATCGGTGACCTATAAACTGAAACTAGATAAACAGGTCAAAGAAAATGCATTCAATTTGAATAATGTGACAAAATGAGGCAAGTTTCAAAGGCTGAATTCCAACCGAACAACATTGCACCACTGGTTAAGTTTCAAAGGCAAGTCACGCTGCCCTCTTATCTACTTCGAATAATAGGGATGCATCACTATTTCACTTGAGGGACTGATGGCAATATGGACATCCAAATCAGTATCTCCAGATTTCATAACCTAAGCAACCTATAAAAAAAAAATGTGGAAATGAGAATTTGTGAGCCATGGCAGCTGTACATGATTGAATCAAATCATATCCCTAGTACTAGGACAGATATCAAAGGGGATAAATATGAAAAAATGAGCACTTACCCAAAGCAACAACCTAAGCCCCAACAAAATTTAGCTATGTTATGTGATATGCATCACCTAACAAAATAAAAGAATTTGTTATTGCCAATGGTCTTACTCTCTCCAACAGCAACGACCTCACCTCCTTGGGGCTTGGTCTGGGCAGTTGTCGGAAGCAAAATACCACCAGTAGTTTTCTCCTCAACGGTTTTGATTTTAAGAAGTACTCTATCGCCCAGTGGATTAATTGAAGTGTACTGCAGAATCGGACAGTGTATTAATACAATGCAACAATAAAATGAAAAGAACAAGAAACATAAAGACCAACAAGCACAATCACCAAAAACCACTTGTGACATAAATCCAAGAGAAAGCCCAATACCGTAAAACATAATCACATGGGGAATTCACATCTTCAAACCCACTGCACATGATCATCCTGTGAATAGAATATTGTATATATGGGTTTTTAGGTGTAAAATACCATGTATAGAGAAGCTCTTAAATAACCGTCCTTGTATAGCCTTGTAATGTAGTTATTTAAACCCACCTTTGGGTTGAAGAAATATAGAAAACATTCTCCAAATTCTTGTGTTTACATGGTATCAGAGCTAGGTTTCTGAACCGGCGCTCCTCCTTTGATTCCGGTGGCTCTGTCATCTTCTCTGCAACCTGCCATCATCTCCATCGTGCTCCATCTACGTGCTTGTTGTCAAAAACCATCTCCAGATCCCGCTGTAGTTGCGGCCAGTCTCTACCATCTCTAGATCCGATGGCCCATACCTGTTGCACGACCACAAAAACCTCCACATCGGCATCAGATTTGGTCCTGCTCTCCATCAACGATTTCGTCCTGCTCGTCAGATCCGGTCCTGCTCACCCAGAAATCCGTGGTACATTTCTTCTTCGTGGTTTTTCTTCCTTATGGCATCCATGAATTCCTCCGATAAGATCGAAACTATCCATGTTAAGTTGGATGGGAAAAAATTTTCCCTGTGGTAGTTTCAATTCAAACATTTTTTAGCAGGAAAGAGCCTCTATGGCTATGTGGATGGTTCGATAGGCAAACCAAAGGATGAAAGAGAACTCCTATCTTGGACCACAAATAATTCAAAGGTAGTCACATGGATCCTTAACAGTGTTGGGAGCAACATTACAATTAACCTCACGTCATTCGAGACTGCATCTGAAATATGGGCTTACTTAAAAATGTTTTATCAACAATCGAATCATGCCCATCGCTATCAAGTAGAGTATGAGCTGTCAAAATTAGAACAAGGAGCTCTGAGTATACAAGATTTCTATTCTAAACTTACCTCTCTTTGGCATGAGATTCAACTTATAGATCCAGTTATTCCAGCTGCGGCGGTCGAGACAATAAAGATACTTCGTGACACAAGTAAATTGATACAATTTCTGTATAAACTTCGTCCGGAGTTTGAACCAACCCGAGCTGCCATGATGAACCGGCCTCAACTTCCATCTCTTGAAGCAGCGCTATCTGATTTGATGGCAGAAGAAACACGTTTAAAAACCCTTGCTTCCATGAGAGAGGTTGTTCCTGATGCTGCCTTCATTACCCGCAATTTTTCAGGAAAGTCACGAGACATGTCGAAAGTTAAATGTTTTGAGTGTAATGGTTTTGGTCATGTGGCTGCTCGTTATCCCAACAAGAAAGCAACTATGAAACCTCCGGACCAGGTACTCTGTTTTGTCGGTATTGCAAATAAGAAGGACATGAGATAGCCAATTACCCGACTCGCCCTCCTCTACCTCACTAGCGACGTGGACGTGCATTTCTGACTTCCTCTCCTACGAAGCCTGACTCAGATTCATCTGTGGCCCCATCGGTGCAGCCTAATCTCCTTTCCCCAGAACAAATTCAACAAATCCTTCAAGCGATGGGTTCTTCAGGTTCGATAGGTAATATTGATCCTAGAAATCTTTAGTATATTGACTCACGGGCATCTAATCATATGACTGGGGGATCTTTCTTGTCTAACTGATTGCGTTCCGTATAGTGGTGTGGGTCCCATCTACACTGCGGATGGGAACCATTTACCTATTTCTCATATCGGGTCCTTGAAAGTCTCACCTTCCTCATCTCGCAATTTCTTCCTTCGCAAAGTGTTTTATGTTCCTAAATTATCTGCCAACTTGATTTCGGTTGCTCAACTAATAGAGAATAACTGTTTGGTTTTGTTTTATTGGTCTGGTTTCATACAGGATTTGGAAACAGGGAAGCTGATTGGGAAGGGCCATAAGATAAGACGGTTATTTACTTTGGCGTTCGATCCTGGAGTTGTCTCATCGCATTGTTTTTTTCTTCCATCTTCTAATGATATTTCTGTTGTTAATAAATGCTGAAAACTTTGGAATAGTCGTTTAGGGCATCCAAATTCTAAAAACATGCTTTTCTTATTTCGATCTGGTCTTTTGAATAAAGAAATCAATATTAGTCCTATTTCCATTGATATGAACTGTGTTAGTTGTAAAGTGTGTAAATCTACTGCATTGCCCTTTGTATTAAGTAACACTTGTACTCAAAATCTGTTTGATCTCGTTCATACTGATGTTTGGGGTCCATCTCCCATCATGGCTCCTAGTGGTTCGTTGTATTACATCATCTTTGTGGATGACTTTTCTAGATACACTTGGATTTATTTCATGAAGCACAAGTCTGAAGCATTTTCATGTTACAGACAATTTTCATCATATGTGGAAACTCAATTTGCAAAGAAAATTAAAGTTCTACGGTCTGACTCTGGGGGAGAATATATGTCCTCCGAGTTTGAGACTTTTCTAAGTTCAAATGGAACTATATATCAGCGAACGTGTCCTCACACACCGGAGCAAAATGGAGTAGCGGAACGAAAGGATCGGCACATTTCTGAGGTAGCAACCACCATGATGGAGTATGCCAGTATTCCAAAATTTCTTTGGGCTGAAGCAAAATCAACAGCTGTGTATCTGATCAATCGATTACCTTCTAGTGTTTTGGCCAACCGGAAAACTCCCACGTTCTTCCTTCATGATAAAGATCCCGATTATAGTCGGTTACGAGTGTTTGGATGCATTGCTTTTGTTCATCTTCCAGAGCGAAAATGGGATAAACTCAGTCCCAGGGCAGCTAAATGTGTATTTCTTGGATATGGGGAGCACCAGAAAGGGTATCGTTGTTATGATTCATCTTCTCATCGTGTTCGTGTGTCTCGCCATGTCACATTCTTTGAAAATTTACTTTATTATAGAGTTGTCCATGCATCTCCTTCAGTTACCATTGTTCTATCTTCCATTTCTCATATGTCTTCTTTTGAAGACAATCATTCTATGCTTCCTTCTCCGACTCTTCCTTTGCAGGTCTACCAACGCCGTGTGAAGCCTATCTCTCTTAGGTCCTCTCCCTCAGCTGCTCCTGCTTCCAATCAGTTGTCTTCTTCTCCTATTGCGCAGGTAACTATCCCATCTTCCACTGAGGTTCAATTACGACGTTCCAGTCGGTCGTCTGTTCCTCCCCGTCGATTAAATCTTTTTGCCTCTCATCATGCCTTGTTTTCTGGATTAGATTCTTTGGTTGTCCCTGCTTCTTATTCTCAGGTATCTACACAACCGTGTTGGATCAAGGCCATGGAGGATGAGATTCAGGCACTCGAGGAAAATGCTACTTGGATGCTGGTTCCATTACCTGAGGGGAAGCAAGTGATAGGAAGCAAACGGGTATATACTGTGAAATTAAAATCTGATGGGAGCTTAAATCGATACAAAGCTCGGCTCGTGGCCCAGGGCTATAAATAAGAATATGGAGTTCATTATGATCGGACGTTCGCTCTAGTAGGAAAAATGAAAACGGTCTGTTCCTTAATCACTATAAGTGCTTCTAAAGGTTGGTAACTCTGTCAACTCGATGTCAAGAATGCTTTTCTCCATGGACAGCTCAAAGAAGAAGTTTACTAGAAGCAACCTCTCGGTTACAAATTCAAGGATCCAAGCTTAGTTTGCAAGCCATCTAAAGCTTTATATGGACTCATACAAGCACCAAGAGCATGATTTGAAAAATTCCCTGCGGTGTTACCCACGGCGAGCTTTTCTCAAAGCTAATATGATTCTTCATTGTTTATTCTCAAGATTGATTCAGGTCTAGTTGCTTTATTGGTCTATGTTGATGATATTCTCATCATAGGAAGTGATGGTCAAGGAATTGCTGATCTCAAATTATTACTTCACTCCTCATTTGATATGAAGGATATGGGACAGTTAACATATTTTTTGGGTCTTGAAATTTCTCGTAATACTCAAGGTTATCTCTTGAGTCAACAGAAGTATACCTGTGATTTGATCAAGCTTGCAAACCTTACAGATAACAAGACCCATGAGACTCCTCTGGAATTGAATGTCAAGTATGGGAAAGATGATGGCGACCTTCTCTTTGATGTTACATTTTATAGGCAGCTAGTGGGAAGACTAGTCTATCTCACTATGTCTCGTCCCGATTTCTCATATGCAGTTCATGTTGTTAGCCAGTTTGTTGAGGCTCCTTGCACATTGCATATGACGGTAGTTCATCGCATTATTCGTTACCTTAGAGGTACCCTCAACCAAGCGCTTCTCTTTCCATCACAACCTGATCTACAATTATCTGCTTACTCTGATGCAGATTGGGCAGGATGTCTCATTTCATGACGGTCCACCACGGGTTATTGTGTTTTCTTAGGACAATCATTGGTTAGCTGGAAGTGTAAAAAGCAAACCACGGTATCTAGATCCAGCACAGAAGCAGAATACCGTGTAATGGCAGATGCATGTGGTGAAATTACTTGGTTCCGGGGATTGTTGACAGAACTTGGGATCCTTTTGTCTATGGTGACTCCATTATATGCTGACAATCTTAGTGCGATTCCGTTGGCTTCGAATCCAATATTTCACGAGCGCAGTAAACACATTGAAGTTGACTGCCACTTTGTGAGAGAAAAATACATAGCTGGAATCATTTCTCTTCATCATGTGACTTCAGAGTTGCAACTTGCTGATTTTTTTACCAAAACTATGACATCTTCTCGTCATAGGTTTCTTCGTGGCAAACTGATGTTGGTTCATTATCCCACATCAGTTTGAGGGGGGATGTGAATAGAATATTGTATATATGGGTTGTTAGGTGTAAAATACCATGTATAGAGAAGCTCTTAAATAACCTTCCTTGTATAGCCTTGTAATGTGGTTATTTAAACCCACCTTTGGGTTGAAGAAATATAGAAAACATTCTCCAAATTCGTGTGTTTACACATCCTAGTGTAATACGTGAGACATGATCATCAACAGATTTTATAAAATAGTCAAACCAATACAATAGATGCCTAAGGGCCTGTTTGGAAGTCCAACGAAAATGCAATCAATTGCGCCTTTTCAAAGAAACCAATCCTCACATTTTAAAGAACCCAGTTATGGTTGGGTTGGACAATGTCCTCAGAAAACTTCCAAGCGGGGCCTAGAATTTTCACAGGAACTCAAGTGAGTGATGGTGAAATTATTGTTTGGGGCTTTGGGCATGTCAAGGGATACATTTGGGATTGCCAGATAAAATGTCAAGAGAACAAACATTGGGAAATAAATCATAATAATATCAAATAATGGACAAATTACTAACAAAATAGCAACCATGTAATTAACACTAACAAACAATGCTGATATAAGTGGAATCCAGCATCCACATGATTTTTTGCAATACATGTTAAATACTCCAACGAGTCATGTTTCTAATCAATGCAATTCAGAAATGAATATGTCTACATTTATGTCAACAAAAACCCAGAACGATAATGCTACAAGTCCAAAATACACTCACATGGCCACTAGTAAACACTAAAATTCAATCTCTTAAAAGGGAGGAATTAGAAAGTCATAATGCATTAGAACCTACATGATGGACCATCAGGTACAAATGGAACATAGTTTCTACATCCAAACAGTCGATCTTGTGGTTCATACTTTGAATGGGGAACTTATGAAAAATCTTCTAGATTAGAGGTTTCTAACCCTTTTAGTGAGCCACAAATGGATAACTTAATAAAAAATAAATAAATACTGGTATGGTTCAAAAATAAGGCCAAAAATTGATGTACAGAATCATCCAATTTAAAATGTTCTAGTAGACAAAATCTTACAAAATCTTCCTATTTGGATAACAATCTCATCACATAACAGAGTTTCAGTACAATGGGAAATGGATCAAAGAACTACATGCATTAGAAGATAGCCATAATTCAAATCTTCCAAAGGAAAATAAACAATGAGATGAGAATTCAAAATAAAAATAGAACATTTTTCGATAAACAACTACTTTGAGGGAGCAATCCTTCATAGACACGATGCTTCAATAAGCCATTCTTATTCCCCAACCCTTCTTATTTATAAGAATTTAGGACGCTAAAAATAGAAGATAAACATAATCAAATCTTCTTATATCTATATCTAAACCTTCTTTTTTCTTTTCCTGAAAGGTCTACTAGGGATTGAACCCTGGATCGCTCACACACAGTTGGGATTTGTTCTGCGGAATCACAACAAGTGGTATCAGAGCAATCGTTGGGGAACAGATCTGAATCTGAGGGATAAGCAATAATGGTTAGCACTAGGTATGATATTGAGGAAGTACTCGGGGAAAAATAATTTCGAGTTATGGAAGATCAAGATGATCAGTTCCTTAATCAAGCAAGGCGAAGATGGTGCTATTGAGGAGCGAAAGTCTACTATGACTGATGATGATTGGAATACTCTTGATAAGAAGGCCTTATCTTCAATCCGTTTATATCTCACAGATGAGGTTCTCTACAACGTCATGAGGGAGAAAACTGTGGCTAAGTTATGGGCGAAGTTAGAGGATGTTTATGCTAAAAAATCCTCTGAAAATCCCCTATACTTGAAGCGGCAGTGGTATAACTTCAAGATGGTAGAGGGTAGAGATCTAGAGGCTCACATCAGCAACTTTAAAAAATTGGTCTGCAAATTGCTGGATATGGAGGAAGTAATGAAAGATGAAGAACAAGCATGTATGTTGTTGAATTCTCTTCCGGCATCGTATGAGTCATTAAAGGACACAATGTGCACCATGAATAAAACCCTGAGTGTTGACACCGTTATATCAGCCCTTCAAGGGAAAGCTATGAGAAAGCTTAACGTCGAAATGGGGATATCTTCTGATGCACTGTTTACAAGGGAGAACAAGGTACAGGTTCTTCAGGTTCTAGATCCAAATCTAAGGGCAAGGTCAAAAGGGAAGGTAAAGTGTTGGAACTATGGGATGGAAGGACATGTGAATAAGGATTGTACAAATCATAAATTTAATAGAGAAGAATTTGAGGCTTCGTACAGGGAGGGCAATGTTGCCACGTCAGATGGATCGAGTGCATGTGATGGTGATGTTTTGTCTATGTCTACGATCAAACGCCCATACGATGATCGTAGAGGCTAGTGGATTCTAGACACAGAGGCATCCTTTCACATGACTCCTCATTAGAGTTGGTTCACTAATTACAGAGAATGCGATGGTGGACAGGTGTTTATGGGCAATGACAATGTTTGTAATGTTGTGGCTGTTGGTACGGTATGTGTCAAGATGTTTGATGGGACAGAGCGTACCCTAACTATGGTGAGGCATGTTCCTGACATGAAGAAGAACCTGATTTCTCTCAGCGCACTCGAGGCTATAGAGTGCGGGTTCACAAGTATTGATGTTGTCCTTAAAGTATCTAAGGGGGCACGGGTGATCATGAAAGCGCGACGAGTCAGTAATCTCTACAAGTTGATAGGGAGCACTTTAAAAGGTGGAGCTGCAGTGGTTGTAGTGGATTCCACCTCTGCACATGTGTGGCATGCTAGGCATGGCCACATGAGCGGGTAGGGCAGGAAGGATTTGACGCGCGGTTAGAGATACAAAGCAGGTGGAGCAGCCACCTGTGAGAATAATCACACCGTATAATCCTAGGTAATCGGCAAGGTACATGGACAACTCCAATATCGCAGGGGATTCGTCTTCTATTCGGATGGCTCTAGGTAAGCCTGGTGCTAAGAAGTGGAAGGTGACTATGGGCGATGTGATGGACTCGTTGTACCAGACTGACACATCGGAGCTGGTGGAGCTTCCAGTGGGTCAGAAGGCGGTTGGATACAGGTGGATCTTCGGGAGAATACATCATAGATACAGAGCAAGGTTGGTAGCGAAGGGTTATGCTCAAAGAGAATGCATCGACTTCTCAGAGATATTCGCGCCGACGGTATAGCAGGTGTCTTTTATATTTGTGATTGGCGTTGGTTAGCCAATGCGATCTCGAGCTGGAAGGATGGATGAGGAGACTGCACTTCTGCATGGGAAATTGGAAGAGCGGTTCTTCATGGAGCAACTAGAGCGGTTCGAAGTTAAAGAGGCTGAGAAAAAGAGTTTGCAGAAGGTCGTGGTATGACCTGTCGTCTGGGCAATGGTTTGTTTATTCATGGTGAGTCAGGAATTGTATATTGATGACATGTAGATCGCCAATTATGACATGTCTGAAATCAATGTATTGAAGACTCGGTTAAGCGGGACATTCAGGATGAAGGATCGAGGGGCTGCAAAGATGGTTCTCGATATTAAGATTGAAAGAGTATGCTTTGGTTATCTCAGGGGCAGAATACCTTAGGTAGGTATTGATCAAGTATGTGATGGAACAGGCAAAGCCAGAGAGCGTTCCTTACGCGTCTCTCCTCAAGTTTTCCTCAGGACATGTCTTAAAACAGGTGAGGAAAAGTAAGATATATCTCGTGAGCCTTATTCAAATGTGGTTGGCAGTGTATGTCATGGTCAGGCAATCGGTGTTGTGAGCAAATACCCCGGCAAGTAATATTGGGTAGCGGTGAGATGGTACAAAAGACTACGTCTTACTTGTAAGAAGACAGGAGTAAAGGTGATTGGGCATGTGGATTCAGATCCGGCAGACATACTCACCAAGATCGTTCCTACAGAGAAGTTCAACTTCTGTGCAACTTCTCTGGGCTTGGCGATGGTGAAGAAGAAGGACGAAGTATGCACAAGAAGCTATGATGTGATGCAGAGATAAGAGAAGAGGTCAAGAAGCTACACGATTAAAGATTGAAGACATGGTGGAGATTGTTGTAAAAACAGATGTCTAAAATCTGGTTTCACCGCGCTGCTCGACCAGTCGAGGGGCTGGCTCGACTAGTCGAGGATCCCTTCAACTAGTCGAAGCCCGCTCGACTCAAAGTCCAATGACAATGTTTCTGAAAATCCCAATGTCTTCGACCAGTTGAGGGACTAGCTTAACCAGTCGAAGGTGCCCTTCGACCAATCGAAGCCCAGGCTCTACCAGTCGAAGGTTACGCAGATGTTGCGTGGACTGCATAAATTTGAGGCAGTTTTAGAGAGGTGCGTAAGTGGAGTTTCCTAAAGTATAAATATGGGTCCCTATGGCCTTTCTAAGTAATTCTAAGGCTTCCCAAAGGTATTCTAAGGGTTTCTAAAAGGGTTCTAGGGTTATCAAAGGGTGTAGCAAGGGTGAGATTCGAGGTTGTTCGAATCGGGTAATTCCTCTCTCTTTGTAATTTCTATTTTCATAGTGGATTTCTATCGCTTTGTGCCGTGGTTTTTTCCCGCAAGGGTTTTCCACGTTAAATCTTCATGTTTCTCTTGTGATTGCTTGACGCTCTTGGATTGCTATCCTAGATCTAAATCTGTGTGATTCCGCAGCACAAATCCCAACACACCTACAATGTCTCTATTAGGTCATCTAACAAGTGGGAGACGAATCAACAAGATCAACAAGATTGATCTCACCATCCTACATCTAAATATAAAGTAAATCCCAAAAATAGGAATTGATAATTTGGGTTGAAAAGCAAAAAAGCCAACTAAAATAAATCAAACAGCATAAACCCCAATCTAAAATCCCACAACCTCAAACAATCAAAATGCAACACCAAAACTGAAAATGAAAGATGACATTGAAGGAATTCACCTGATCTTCATCGTCGGAAGAATCGGAGGATCCACCAAGATAGGAAGAATGGAGAACCCTAGCTCCCTTAAATCGCACTTTGTAGACTCCATCCAAAGAAGACGACAATGCAGCTGCATCCTTGCTACTACTTGATCCGATCGCCTTCTCCTCAATCAAAATCCTCCTGAACACAGCTCGAGTTCCTCATCCCATTGCCTTGTAAAAGTGTTCTTTTTTTAATGTTCTTGTGGTCTAGCGATCAAGATTATTGATATGATGGGCCCACAGTGGATGGACCATGCTACAAAATGTCCTTGATTGGACAATCCAACTATCTAACTGTGAGCCTGTAAATAGAAGATGAGAAAATAAAATGCAGCAACAGTCCACATTCAACAGCAGAAAGGTCAAAGATTACATGCCTGATGTGCCTCAACCAAGAGATTTTATGCAAATCCTCCTGTCAAGGATCATACATTGTATTTAAAAATTAAAAATTAAAAATCTATAAAATGGAAGGGCATGTTTGTTGTGAGAAAAAATTATGTAAAGGAATAGATGTGATAGTTTACTCTGTTTGAGAAACAAAAGAAAAAGAAAAGAAAATGAGGAGAATCAATTTCCTTTTCTTAGCTTTTACTTGAAAAAGAAAACAAGTAAAACTAACCCCTCCGAAAAAAATATATACATTTTAAATGTGGATTTCCTATGTGCTATCAGGCCAACTGTAATTGTTTGTGTTTTTTGCTTTTTTCCTTTAATCTTAAACAAAAAAAGGTCAAGGCAAAAGGACTAAAATCTCTTCACTTAGTCCTCACACGTGGGACTCACCTCCACATGGGGAGGGAATTCCTAACAAAACATTGGTGACTGACCATTAAAAACTTTTCGTGGGCTATAAAAGGTTGTTGGATCAATCTGATATATATATATATATATATATATATATATATATATATATATATATATATATATATATATATATATATATATATATATATATATCCTTTAATCCAAGTTTTCATGACCTTATCAATAAGGTGGATGGCAAATAAATATTATGGAAACATTACAGTGGGCCTTAGGAAGGTTTTAATTGTGGGGCATTCAATTGCCACCGTTTCGTACGGTCCACCTGATATTTGAAACTATGTTATTTTTAGGCGCATGGCCTACAATGTTATAAAAACGGATGGATAGCATGGATATAGTACATGCAAAAAGGTGGGTACCACAATAAGGGCCACACATGAGGCAGGGCAGCACCTTATTCTCTTTAGGCCTATTTGAATAGAATAAAGTATTTATTTAACAAAAGTTAGCTGAATAATTACCTTCTTAAAAATAACTTGTGAACTTGAATTTTCTTATGGCCACAAGTAAATTTACTTGTTTTTACTTTTTTTTACCTTTTCATCTCTCTCTCTCTCTTTCTTTCCTCTTCCTCTTCATCTCTCCATGTGGTCCATAATAAGGTGGCCCCACAAGATGTATGACCAATATTAAAGGTGGGGCCCACACGATGGATGGTCCATGTTAGAGGTGGACTCACCATAATGGGCAACGGACAATGAAACTGGCCCCCACATAATGGAAATTTAACAATGATAGTGAGCCTCAATGATGAATGACCTACATCAAGGCGGGACCTAAATAATAGATGGTCCGCATCAAAAGTCCGCTCTAATGATAAAGGGCCCACATCTAAGATGGGCATCACATGATGGATGGAAAATTTTGAAGTTGGACCTCACATGATGGACGATCTACATCAAAAGTCCGACATGTTGGACAACCCACATCCAAGGTGGGCCTCGCAAGGTTGATAGTCCACATCGAAAGTAGGCCCCACACAATGGACGGTTCACATGTAGATAGGGATAAGGTGGGATCCATATCATGAACAATTAATCCACATCAAAGGTACATAGGCCCCACACGATGGATAATGAATATTAAAGGTGGACCCATATGAATAAGTAAAAATTGGAAGAGACTTTTTCAAATTTAAAAAAGAAATATTTGTACTATGAGGGAGAGATTAGTTGAAGAATTTTAAAAATCACTTAGGTGATATTAGAAACCAAACATAATTTTCTACTTTTTTTTGCCATACTTTTGCTAAATAAGTATAAACCAACATTGTGTCCTTAATAATGCCTTATTGAGAGGGTAGGGTGTGAGTACGTGTGAGTGAGTGTACCACTTTTAGATAGTAGCAAGAACCATGAGATTCATAGGCGCACATGTCTAAAATATTTAGCACTTGCTAATATAGCGAGTTTGTATAAGATCCAATACATCCATTGGATCATCCCCACCATCTATGCACCATGGCCTAAAGTTTCCGTTGTTAGACATGTTTAGCATCCCCACCATCCATGCACCATAGCCTAAGTACATCCTACTATCTCGGAGTGCAAATGTTACTTTTCTATGCTACATTACCCTGTTTGTCTATTTTTAACAAAATATTTACAATTACCTTTTTGAATTTTTCAAATTTCTATACACCTGTGACTTTTATTATCATTATTTTCTGTCAAATTCTTTGAGATAAACTCTTGCGACACAGGGACCTGCTCATAATATTCAACTGGTGGACCGCACCAGCAAGGACTAAAATTCAACAGGTCCCATGCTTTAGCAGCCAAAGTACTGCAATTTGCTATAACTAATACTAACAAACATTTAAAAATAATATATTTATAAATAAATGTGAAACAAAAAACACTAAAAATTTAAATTTATAATCTCTTAGAAGACCTATTTACATGGTGTATGTATATGAAAAAATAAAATAAAATATATTCAATTCAATGAAAACAGATTTCCCGAAGGGTATTTTAATCCATACAATACTCCACAGTGGTCAGGAACATACAGCTGAAAACCTCTATCCTTGAGCCGCGTAAAAACATGCAATGTTAGCAGGCTATCTGATGCAGCCTGGTGGCATTTCCCAACAGCTCTGTCCACCCCCAATTCATTGGCCACACGTTCCAACCCTCCATATAAGTTGTGACAGAACCTCATGAGATATTTTATGTCATAAACCTTGTACCCAAATATATCTTTCATCAATTTGAGAAACTCGCCAATCTCATCCGGTAGCTCCCTCTGAGTGACCACCTTTATCAGATAGCCAAAGTCGTAAGCACTGTGGAAGGTGATCCAACTAAAACAATTGTTCCCAACAAGTCCGCATAGCTTCATGAGGAACCCGAAACGGGCCTCATCAATCCCGTAGAATCGATTGCGCTCGAAGTCAATGCCGTTCTTACGCAATAGTTCGATCGATTCGGGTGCGTGGAGGTCACACCATGGATCGAAGTTGAAATTAAATTGCCAGACGTAACAGTAGTTGGTCCCCAAATCAGGAAGGTTGCTGGCTGAGTCGGAGAAAGTGAGTCCGACTTGGATGAGCTTGAGGGCGTTTATATTCGCCCGAAGGAGTGCGTATCGATCCCTGGCTACAGAGTCGGGTGTATCGGGCACGTTATGGTAGACGACACCAGGGAACTCAGTGTCCATAGAGATGAAAGGGTAGTCTTTGAGGAAGCCGCTGATTATGCGGAACTCAGACTCCACGTTCAACGAATCCACATTTCTGATACGAATTGGTTTTCTGTAGACACAACTAGGTCTTGATGGTAGCATCTCTCCTTTTCGCTCGCTCGAAGAAATTTGAAACAGAGGAGGGAAGAAGTGGGTATCTTTCGAAGAAATTTGAAAGAAATTTGAAACAGAAGAGAGAAGTAGGTAGCTTTCGAAGAAATTTGAAAGCTAGGAGAGAAGAAGCGGAGTTTTTATAAGTAACGCCTCTCTCACGCGCATGCGGAAGTCTTTCGCAGGAACATCCTGTGCTGGGAACTATGTGGGGCCTATCATAAAATTTTTGATAAATCCACCACGTCCATCGGCTTTTTGAGTTCATTTTTGGGCAAGATATCAAAACTAAGCCGGATCCAAGATTCTAGTGGGCCGAAAAGGTGAGAATTGAACGTCCACAGTTGAAACATTCGTGGGCCATAGAAGTTTTGAATCAGGTTAGTATTTGTTCTTTCAGTTTATCCCAGTATTAGTGACGTTATGAACGGTATGGATTTCACGTAAGAATCACTGTCGACCTGGGGAGGTTTCAACGGTAGAAATTTCCCTAGAAACCTTTTCCTTTACTGAGGCCCACTTGAATTTGGATTGGGCTTATTTTTGTCCTTTTGTCCTAAAATGAGTTCAAAAAACGGATGGACGTAGTGGATCTGTCAAAAACATGATGGTGACCCCACATAGATTCCCAGCGCACGAAGTTACCGCGAAAGCTTCAGCAGGACATACGCGTCCCTGTCAATCCGTACTGAGTTGCTCAGTACGCTCTTATGTTACTGAGTAAACTCAGTTGGGCCCACCTTGAATGTATGTGGTCAATCCACGCCGTCCATCCGTTTTTTCCATCTAATTTAAGGGGTTGAGCCCAAATAGAGGAATATCCAAAGATCGAGTGGATCATACCACTGCAAACAGTGGGGATAATGATTTCTACTGTTGAAACCTTTCTAGGCTCTACGGTGATTTTTATTTGTCATCCAACCTATTCGTGAGATCAAATAGACATGGAGGAAGGGAAAACACAAATATAAGCTTGATCCAAAACTTCCGTGGTCCCCTGGAATTTTTCAACGGTACAAGTTCAATTAACTATTTCCTAGGGTGTGGTCCATTTGAATATTGAATATGCTTCATTTTTTAGCTCAAGCCATAAAATTATCTCGTAGAATGTATGGACAGAGCGGATAAAATACATAAATCATAGTGGACCTCACAGAGTTTACTCAATACCCTAAGCATAGTGAGTTACTACTAGAGCCGGGCATAAACCAAACCGATCCGATGGATTGGACCCGATCCAATCCGAACTGAAAGCCAGGATCAAGTCAAATCGAGTTGGCTCAGTCAGATCCGACCGTACATCAAATCGAGTTCAGATCAATGGTTAATCGGGACTGATTCATGAACACAGCTGGGATTAAAGTCCCATCTTCATCCAATTGGAAGTTATTTCATTAAAAATCAATTATGAACTTCCTTTGGTTCAGCTTTCAAGAGATGAGAGGTATGAGAACTAGAATTGATTCCATCACAAAACCATGCCTATGAGACAAAGCCAACAATAGAATATACCAATCCACAACCAATCTGAGCGAATTATGAACATTAGAAAGGATTCCATCATTCAACCATGTCCATGAGACGATGCTGAACAACAGAGCTCCTAAGTTCACAATCCCTATAATGAAAAGAACATGCTCAAAGGTATCGCAGATCTATTGTAATTCAAGTTATAACAAACCATTAAAAACTATAAATATTCCATATAATCAAACTAGAATTAAAGAGAGTTCAACGTAACATGAATCAAAATCGTAGAAACAATCCCATCAAGCTACAAGCTTCACCTCTTATCCCTAGCTAAGAGGTTTAGCTCGTCATAGACATGATGAACTAGAATCTCTTAAAAGAAAGATATAAAGAAAGCATTGAAAGGAAGAAAACTTCCCAGCCAAAGGCCAACCACACGTCCTCTTCTCTCTCTCTTTCTTCCTCTCTCTCGTGCTCCACACGTCCAAGGATGCTGCCTCTCTCTCTCTCTCTCTCTCTCTCTCTCTCTCTCTCTCTCTCCCTTGTATAAACGCAAGATATGGTGGTGGTTGGAAGTCGGTGGAGAAGGCTCTTTATGCAGCACAGCAGCGTTTCGCAACGAAAATGCAAACCGCGCAAACAACTTGCGCTTGGACCGAGTTATGGGACGAAAGATAGTCTCATCCTTGATTTAATCTTCTTAGCTAGGGTCGTGGCCACCCTCTCTCCTTTCTAGACGGTCTAAATCATAGATCTAATTGTGGTCGTGGTCGTACAACTGCCCGGACATGTGTTACTGCGAAATCTCTTGCACTGAGATGCTTGGTGGGCTCCACAGTGATGTTTTCGGAGAAATCCACCCCATCCATTGAATTCCTAGCGAGATTTCAGTCGGAAAGGGGTGGTTTTGGTCAAGTTACTGCCTCTCTCTCTCTCTCTCTCTCTCTCTCTCTCTCTCTCTCCCTTTTATAAACACAAGGTATGGCGATGGCTGAAAGTCGGTGGAGAAGGCTGGAAGTCGGTGGAGAAGGTTGTTTACGCAGCACAGCAGCGTTTCGCAGCAAAAACGCAAACTGCGCAAACAACTTGCGCTTAGACCGAGTTATGGGATGAAAGATCGTCCCATCCTTAATTTAATCTTCTTAGCTAGGGTCGTGGCCACCCTCTCTCTTTTGAACGGTCTGGATCACATATCCGACTATGATCATGGTCGTCCAACTGCCCAAAAGTCCCGGTTTTCCCGGACATGCGTTACTGCAAAATCTCTTGAGCTAAGATGCTCAGTGGGCCCACAGTGATGTTTTCGAAGAAATCCACCTCGTCCATTGAATTCCTGGCGAGATTTCGATCAGAAAAGGGTGGTTTTGGTCGAGTTTTGGTGTGGCCCACTGTATCAAGTCATGCTGCTGTTCATCCTACATTTAACGGTGATCTGCATGTGTACACGTACATGGGATCAAAAGGTCACCATGGTTATGGTCAGCACCCCCTCTGGATCGAATGGACGGTCCAGATCGTCGAACAGGTCCCCGGTGGTGGGCTATTACACTCCACAGCCATCGTTCGTGCGGACGCTAGCTAAATAAGGAAGACAGGATCGGGTCAACCGGTCTTTGACTGGTCCTGTGATCCGGTGCACTGCGGGATTACATGTGTTGGGTGCGCACGGACCCCAAGGTGGGGCCCATCGTGATGTTCATGATAAATCCACTCCATCCATCCTCCTTCTCGTCCAATTTAAGAGGTTGAGACCAAAATTGATGTATATCTAGATATCCGGTGGACCCTAAATCCGTGATTTAATGGCTGATCTGTTCCTTGGGCGACTTTCACAAAGATCCAAGGGCTAAATTTCGACGTGTACGGTTAATTTAGGGTCCTCAGGCCAGATATAAAGTTTTGAGCCAAACGAATGGTGGGAACCCTGTGATCTTGCATTCAGGATGACTTTCAGGCCTCTTTATCATTAATCACTTTATTTTCTCAGATCTTTGGCATGTGAATTCTTCGATCTCATTTCCCTAAGATCCATCC
Organism: Magnolia sinica; assembly: GCF_029962835.1. Classification (NCBI taxonomy): domain Eukaryota; kingdom Viridiplantae; phylum Streptophyta; class Magnoliopsida; order Magnoliales; family Magnoliaceae; genus Magnolia; species Magnolia sinica. The sequence continues at coordinate 28,854,431 of NC_080583.1, forward strand.
CTTACCTTGGTGATTCTTGAGCATTAAATCCATGCTTTTAATACCATTTTTCAGTCTAAGCTCCTAAATTCATCTTGCAACACAAACATGATTAAAATAGGACGTCAAACAGTATCATGTTCATAAAATCAGGTAATAACTGGGGTCTAATATATAATATTTGACCCTCAATAGTGAACCCTAAGAAGGTTTAATCAACTTATTATGATGCTGGTTTTTATTAAAAATATTTTTGTGATATTTTTAAAATGATCTTGTCTTACGAAATGTGAATCAATGGTTGTGATCGATGTTTGTTTTTATCGAAAATAGTTTTAAGATTTTTGAAATGATCTGGTCCATTGGATCGCAAAATGACGATCACGAAGGATGCCAATTTTTATTGGAAATGTTTTTATGACTTTTAAAATCCATGTGATTTTCTCTCTTTTTCACATCATCTTTTTAATTTCTCATGAGTTATTGGATTTTGAATTAAAATTCAAAATTTTCCACCAACTCCCTCATTTACTCTCTCTCTCTCTCTCTCTCTCTCTCTCTCTCTCTCTTTCTTCCATCACTTCATTCTCGACAAACCGTGCAAGTTTTCATGCAGGTGGTCTTCCCAAGGCCCCTCTTTTCCCAAGGGGAGAGGGTTGGGCTAAGTCCTATCACTAAAAGGGTTTCTCCCAGGTGTTGGGTAATAGGGTAGCCCCACTTCCTCTATATATTCCAGGCTATGGTAGCCATTACAGCATGCTTAGTTCCCATAATTTCTTTCTTTTCTTCTTCTCAAGCTCTCTTTCTTCTCCTCTTTTTCTTCCTTCTTGTGGTTTTGGTTAGGGGCTTCTTGGGAGTTTGGACATCAAGGGTGGTGCTCTTTTGGTGGCAAGAGGTAAGTGTAAAGGTAGGATCCATTCATGCTTCATTTTCCTTCCTTTTATCCCTTCTTTCTACATATTCCTTCCTTTCTTTTTCTCTTCTTCTTTCATAGGCACTCCCCTGAAGACCATAGTGTGGTGTAGAGTGGTGGACAACAAAGGCCTCCAAAGACCTAGGTGGTGTATGGAGTTGCAATAAAAAAGACTTTCCACTCTTTCGTTTCTTTTACTTTCTTTCACTCTCATCTTCCACATGTACAAATAATACCCCTTTCATGTACATCAAGCTATATGAGGGGGATGTTATTTTTGGGAGCTTGTTGTTGTGTAAAAGAATGGTTCTAAAATGATTCCTTGGGCCCCATGTGTAGATATAAAACAATGCAACACTATCCACTAATTAGATTATCAATCATTCAATCCCCTCCACTGCACCAACTCAAGTCATGAACAAATAAGAAATTAATTACTACATGACTCTAAAGAGTGAAACAATAAATAAATAAACATTACCAGAAATTCGATCATTTCTTAAGAATTGTAGCCATCAAATTAGTCATCAATGATACCCATCTGAGAGAGAGAGAGAGAGAGAGCGAGAGAGAGAGAGAGAGAGAGAGATCTACTAGGAATATCTACTGGTAATGCATAGTTCAAGATGTTCTAAACTAATTCTAAAAATTGTATCTCTTGAACACTGAACTAACATTGCAAGTAACAAGAGTAGGAAATTAGTTGCAGAACAAATACAAACCATGTCATCTGCTGATGCAGATATTAGGCGAGTAATCATCTAATGACACATTGATAAGTTAGTCACTTCCCCCTCATGTTTACCAACAAGTTGATTGCATCAATCAGATTCTCAACAGGGCCTTTTGATTGACCCTTCATGGAGGCACCATTAACTATCTTTAATTCATTACTTCTTGTATAAAACAGTCTCGAACTTTAATTGAAATAGACCATTAAGGCCAGATGCATCCAAAAGGACTACATCTATAACTGCCTTGTTGAGGCATTTCATCAAACAGTTTTAACCACCAAAACCTTTCATATTGAGCCATTTCATCAAACAGTTAGCATGCATGAAATCTGAAAGTAAGACAGAGAAAGACAAAAGAGGAAGAGATCAGACATGTGGAGAGGAGTCTCAGATTCCTTAGATTTAAGACATGCCTTGAAAATCTGAAAGGGGCTTTTGAATGGTATGTGTTTCCTTTGGATAGGAGTCTCATGGCTGCTGTAATGGATGTCTGAGCAAAATGATGATGTAAGGGAGATACAAGAGATGGTGGAGATGTGATGGAGAGAGAGGGAGGCAAATGAAAGAGATGCAACAGGTGAGAGAGGAGAGGGAGAAAGGGTAAGGAGAATTGGGGGTGGAGATCGGGTAAGAGAAAGAGAGGGAAAGAGGAGAATCGGGAGAGAGAGAGAGAGAGAGAGAGAGAGAGAGAGAGAGAGAGCAAACGAGGGGGCGGGTTAGGGGTTTAGTCATCTTCGGGGACCTTTACTAGTGCAAATGACTACAAGTTGGGTGAAAACACTATCATCCAACCATTGCCAAATAAGTCCAATGGTTTTTCTATTTAACTTCTTTCATATCTCGTTCGACATGTCTTTAGGTTTGGCTTCATCTCCTTTAACAAGTGCATATAAATCCTTGCAATATAGGATGTCCTCTATCTTGGCTTTTCAAATCATCCAATTGAAGCCATTAAGGCTGACCATTCTATTTATGATGCTTGCCTTTATTTCAACATAAACACCACAAACAATAAACTCCTCCCAAATTGACCGAGCTTGCAACCAAAGCTCTAATACCACTTGTAGGGAAAATAATCCATTTCCTAGCTATGTTTAAATTAGTGAGATTTAAAATATGAAGAGATTTGATGAAAAATAAGCGATTCCAAATCAAACAAGCATATCATCGAACATGTAGAATGCAAATGAGGCATCATGATTTTTAATGTGAAAAACGCTCTAAAATGAAGGAAAACCTATTGGACCTAGTCCAACAACAGATCCACTATAATGATAATGGAAGTAAAATCATTAAGAGAACATCTTCTTATCAATGCCCAACATACACCATGCAACAACCTTCGAGAAAATACTCTCTTGAGTAACCGAAATACAACACCCAATGGGTGGATTGCAAGCATTAATAAAGAAGAAAGAAGTTTCTTATCAAAGGAATGTAGAGAATAGTCCACGAACCAACCCTTGGAGAAGATTACCGATGAATCCAACGATTGTGGATGGAAGCCTCACTTTCCCGGATATGAATATTGAAATTGATAAAAGACTTAAATTAGGGCCTTGTAGAAAGAGCCTTGCTCTTCTTCCTCTAAAAATCCCCTTCTCTCTTAGAAAACAAAACCCTCCAAAGGTTACTAGCTGTTGCGTATGACCATGCCTTCAAAAAAAAAAAAAAAAACAAAGCCTTCTTTTTTGCTTTTTTTTTTTTTTGTAAGAAAAAAATCTTAAACAAAGAAAAGTGTAACATCTCGAAAAAATTCGTACAAGGACCCGAGTACCACCTCAGGTAGAATCACCTAAGGACCGTATCCTGTCGTAATTAAGGTGGAATTTAGTTAAGTACTATACTGAATAATCGGTGGATAAAGCTTGGGCCACTATTTTCACAAATGAGAAGACCTAAAACCATTAATATCACTGGCTTAACACTACATAAAGACTTAGGAAAAATTCCAAGAGCCTGTCGCTCTCGGGAGTATATTGAAACTCCGTATTGAACCTAGACCGCACGTCGAGAGTCCGATAATTGCGAAGCTATAGGATTATGTCCGTCCTACTGGGCTTGACAACCATCGCGGGAATCGAACCCAGATAGTGCAACTTAAGCCCTGAGTGAAGTGTGTGAGAAACGTGAATACCTTTAGAAAATGTAATGAAACTTAAGTGAATTGGGCCATTCACTCATATACGAAATTGGGGTTTCGGACCGTCAGTTTCTGACCAAACTTCACCCATAGGAAAAAGAAAATTTTCTTGCACATCCGTATAACTATGGCCCCGATCGAGTAAGTACTACCGTTGATCTAACGCAGGTCCACGGTCGATCAGCTTATCCAATCGCACCAAAATCACATCCTGGCATAGATCCATTGTCAGGGAACTTACACTATGACGTTGGTGAGTAGTGAGCCTCCTTGTGAGCTCTGTTTGTCAAAAACAGCTGCCCAACGGGTATAGCCCATGTATATAGTGGCCCTGGGGCCATTTGCATCACTTCTAGGCTTATAAATAGCCCTTATATCACCCCACCTCTCTCATATACGAATTTCCCCAAAACCCTAAGGGAGAGAGAGAGAGAGAGAGAGAGAGAGAGAGAGAGAGAGAAGAAGAGAAAAGAAGAAAGAGGAAAGAGAGAAGAAGGATTCTTGGTGATTGTTGCAGTAATTCTCTCCCACTACTCTACGCACTGAATCACCTTCCTGTTACGCTACACACTCAGTTTTGGCTACAATTTGGGTAAAAAAAACCTAACCCTAATCTTGTTATAGAGATCCAGTTTGATTAATCACAAACTAGCTAATCTATTTCGTTATTTAGGTGCCCAACGTTCCATTGTCGGGAACGTAGAATTCGAACCGAGTCCAAATCGAGTATTTTGACGAAAGGTACGAACTATAAACACTTAAGTTATGATTATCAATGCTTTCAATGTCAGCTAATGATTTATTTCTGACTTGATTGCTGCCATATTGTCTTAGATACGCCGTTTTCGATACTATATACATGTATGGACTATGTTGAACAAAAGATGCATCCCATGTGTTTGTTGAAATGTTTGAATGAACATGTAAACATGATTTATGCTTGCCATGACTACTAATCTAGAATTCATCGTTGTCATATGCATGCCGACCTCTCTGTTTAAGGATTTGCCAAAATATATGTTGTAACTAACCTAGTCTACGTATTTGGTGAAGTGTAGTCTAAGTGTTTGATGAATTGTCTGAATGAGAAATTGTTGATGATTTGTATGTATTACGAGTGTTAAGATAGGATTCTTTCTTACCTAATACATATGTATAGTTTCTTTCATGAAATCATATTCGCCCTATGCAAAAGATTGATAAAATGCTAGTATTTAGTAACATGATCAAGATGTTTGATGAAATGCTCAAATGAGGATTTCACTTGGATTGTTTGTTAAATGCTGAATTGATTATCACATGTATTTAATTGCTGAATCTGAGTAAGATTGGGGCTACAACCTAGCCCAGGCAATCGGTAACAGTTCCTGTTCGGGTGGCCGAATTTGTCTCGCCACAATAGGTATACTTGATGAATCTGGGTCGCACGATGATTGTCGACAGTGATTAGGCCACGAGGGGTGCTTATGCGCTCCATGTCGATTTAGTCAGCGTGTGCCCATACCAATCAAACTTGCCTAACAAACCGATTGGCCTATTATGTGTTTACCATGTATAGACACTATTGCTTGAATCTAAGGTACCCCTCACCAATGTAAATGCCCACTTTAACCATGGTACCATGATCCGTTAAGACTCATGAGCCGGGCATGGTGGTATGGGACACCATGTTCGAGCTGTCGACCTACGCTGGGGTGACGAGCCTCCCCGTGGTGACCAGTGAGCAACACAGACTCGTGAGCCGAGCATGGTGGTATGGGACACCGTGTTCGAGCTGTCTACCTACGCCGAGGTGATTAGTCACCCCGTAGTGACCGAGAGTATAAACTTTTGAATTTGCCTATCAACTGCTTTTCATTAGGAGTGAAAACCCTACAACTTGCCTATTGTATGTACATGACTAGAAGTGACGAACCTAGATGGATCCTTCGGTTCAGCTCAATGATATAAAGGGAGGTACCCTAGCTTCTCAAATCTGTTGTATGAATAAACTTAATTAACTACTGGGCTAACATGACCATGCATTACACTGCATTAGTTAGGACGTGCTTTAAAGGCGTGGAAGTCTCACAGGAGGCAGTGATGTCATATGCGAAATTGGGTGTCGGAGTCGCTTGTTGAGGGAGCTTTGGTGTGAGGGCATACATCAGTACTTGCACTCCATTCCTACATTAACAAGAGTAATTAGGAAGTGATTGTTATGTTTCTTTATCATTACTGCTTGATTGACTTGATAACATATTAACCTTTACCTTATAATACCACTGAGTTGATCACTCATTCCCACCCTAGGACGGTGTTTTAAAACACCAACTAGACTCTGGTTTAGATGTAGGTGATGATGAAGTTTATGCGACGGAGCAGGATTTTATGGATGAGGAGGAGGAGTTTGAAAAGGCCGAGCTAGAGTCCTAGAGGGGGGGGGGGGGTGAATAGGACTACACCAAATTAAAATAATAACAGCGGAATTTAAACAATTAAAGAAAAGATAACACTTTAAACAATCTACATTACGGAAATGTAAAGCAACCTCAAATTCTAGTATTGAGAGGTTGATACAAATGTTGTTCTAAGGACTACCTTACACCATAAAAACCAAGGGTTTATGACAGGATAACCTTACTAGAACGGTTTGTGTATCAAGAACTCAAACTGAAGAGGAATAAACAAAGGAAATAGTAAGAAAGGAAATCTACGCTATTACAACATTCCCCACAATGCTGAAAGGTAAAGATTACAACATTCACATACACAAATATATCCCACAATCTTGAATGATAAAAGATATAGAAAATAAACCATACATCCACGAAACACAAAGAATTATAATGGTTCGCCTGTGTGTACACCAACTGTTAAACAACAGCCACACAGCTACTCCACTCATAATATCCTCACACAGTGGATATTAGCGTTCACTATAAAAATAGGTTTTTCCAAGTTCACCTAAAACCCTCACAATTGTGTCTTTCAAATGGGCTTACACAATTTAAAAACTCCACACTTTGAGTTTTCTGGATCACCTCGGATAACCAAACGAATGAGATTTTTGTCTCAGTCTCAAAAGAGACCAAAATAAAGGAAATTACAATAATGTAAAATACCTAGATTTCTCCTTTTGTTGTAGCCTGGAATAACCAAATCGGAGTAGAAGTTCGAATACAAAAGTTCAATGTCCACACTCTCTTATGAAATGGTTCTAGGTTCTAAATTGATTTTAAATTAAATCAAGTTAGGCTAGCTCTGTTTGATTTTGATTCCAAGAAGTGGAATTCTTCAATCCCTCTTTCCAATCAGATTGGTATGCAGAATATAAAATCAAATATAAAAAGTTAATAAAAGTGAATATTAAATATGCATAATATAACTTAAGAAGTTTACAAACTTATCTCTCAGAGTGATGTCTTGATTATACTTTAATTGAAATGAATAACTATAAAATTCATGCTCTATTTATAGGTGAAGAAATAGAGTTCACAACTGGTCCTGTGGACATTACGACTGGTCATAGGACCAATGGACTTTTGAAATTTAGAGCGCGATAGGATAAAGCCGTTCCACGACTGGTCGTGTAGAATTAGAAACAGTTGCTACAGTTTGAGTCGTGGCTGCAAGACTAGTAGTGAACAAGTCGTGCACTGTTCACACGACCGGTCGAGCAGTCTCCAGGATTGGTCGTGGCTTAACAAAAAAATTCTAAAAATTTGCAACAAACTTAGGACTGATCTTGAAATTTCTTGGATTGGTTGAGCCAGTGCTAGGACTAGTCGAATAGAGTCCAAGACTAGTCAAAGAATAGACCAAACACTTATAAAATGATTCAATTTGAATTATGTATACAAAATGACCTACCCTAAGGTCAATCTAAGGTCTTTCATACCTTAACCATGACATATGAACATTGAACCTTCTTTTCTTCAGATGAAAGGTAATCTTTGAAGTTCATGAAGCTTGAGATCTCGACACATGATGAAGCTTGTACTTGAGATCTTTTGGAGCTTGAATTTGTAGTACATGAGTTGTACTTCACATTGAGTCTTGAGTATGAATAGTTGACTTGTCTTTCGATGTCGCTTTAAAACATTAAACTTTGAAGCTTAAAGGAGTGAATAATGTACTTGATCTTGCATTTCTTGAAGTAGATCTTCGTTCATGACTTGAAGCATTGTCCTTGTACATGTGATGCATTGCCTTGAACAGATATATCAATGTGCTACACAAGACACAGATTATAGTTTTGTCACTACAAAATTTGACAATCAAAGGAGCATGAAACCATAGCACTTACAATCTCCCCCTTTGTCAAATTTGTGACAAAACACACTCCATTAAAAATAAGAGAAACATTACATGCTCAATAAAGAATCATGCACCATATGTATACAAGAAAGTATAATGCACCAGTTACAATAACCAGAACACACTTATCATGAAATATTCAAATCACCTTCTTACTTACTCCCCCTGAGTAGCACACATCAAAAATAAATAAATGCTACTTCCCACAATCCATATCCATATCCATAAGCAATCATAACAAAATATTCTCCCCCTTTTTGTCACAATATGACAAAGGAAGAAACTAAGATATGGAAGAGGAAAATAAATAAAAGAAGAATAAGGGAGTAAACTAGGCAAGATAGAAGCAAATAATGTTCACATATAAGTAACCAACATGAACCAAGTTCATCCAAAGTCAGTCCCCAAACTGAAAGAAAGCAAAGAATCATAAGAGTTATTACAGGCCATAAAAAAAACTTAATCAGATCCAGAAGAGGGAGCAGGAATAGATGGATCAATTTGGTGTAAACCCTTGTTAATGTGCCTCATATATTTGCGCATATAATCAAATTGAGAATCTTGGGTTACACGAATCTGAGCCACCTGTTCCTCATTAGTATGCAACCTCTTAGCAAAATCAGAAGGCTGATAATCAGGGTCAGCTTTAGAATCCGATTCAATCTCATTAAAGATATCATCCATGTTTATATCATTTGGAGGTAAATCACTTTCTTCTTCATTCACTGCTTCAACTCCACCACCCACATCCCCTTGGCCATCAACCAACCTCAAATTCATCTTGTTAATATTGGAATTGTTGAAAATAAGGTGATGAATAGGAGCCTCTCCAACAGGCATAGCTACTAACATATGAGTGGCTAACACAGTCATAAGATATGCAAAGGAGATATCACTGTGTCCAGGATGGATACAGAATTGCATGATGGAATGATAGATTAAAGAAGGAAGACAGACATTTGTACCAGAGATGATGGAAGGCAAATTCCGAACCATAAAAGAGGTGAGTTCGGTTTTGTTCCCAGAACGAGGATACAGATTTGAAATAAATATCCTGTGAAGAACCCTGTATCTGGGTAACAAGTACTTTGAAGTGAGCGCATTCCCATTTTGACTCCATTGTGCATCTATGTTGCATAATGCTCTAGTAAGCATGTATTTTTTCTGATTTAGATGGTTTCTCAACTAGAGTACTAAGAGGAATACCTTCATTAGTGACAGGTATGTCCATTAAGATAGAAATCAAATGTCGATCAACTTCAAATGGACCTTCTCTAATTGCTATTATAAACGTTAAATTTTCAGTTGAAAAATTAAAAATGCAAGCAAACATAGCCTGCGCAATAGACTGGTATAACGGCCCACCCCAATGTAGAATGTTAGCCCATCCTACAGATTGGAGAAGCGGGAGGAAATTAAAAGGAGCAATATGTTCAACATGCATAGGTCGCTCAACTATTACATTGCACAATCTCAAATCCCGCACATAGGGAGGATCATTTTCGGGTGACTGAAGGTGGCGCCTTGTGATAAGTGATGATCTGGATGTTGAAGGACCACGAGTGTTTTTCTTTCTACCTCTAGCATCTATTTGCAACTTGGAATACAAGAAATGAAGAGGTTGCAAAAGATGTACAATAGATTTTCTTAAAATCAGAATTTGGAGAACAAAACCCTAAAAACTTCAAGGAAATAAGAAATAAACTACTCCAAGTAAGAAAATGGAGTGATATGCACTTGAATCTACAAGAAAAATGGAAATCATGAACTAAACTTGAAGAATCAAGAAGTTAGGTACGACCGGTCGAGCTTAGACTCGTTGGAGAGGAAGAGCAAATGAGGAAGAAAAGGGTTTTTTCCCAAATTAAAAGCACCAGACGCGCCACACGACTGGTCGAGTATGTCCTTGACTGGTCATGCCATGACTGGTCGGTACATCCTCGACTGGTCGTGCAAACCCAAAAATATGCAATTTTCACATAAATTCAAAATTCAATCAAATAAATTAACAAATATATATACTATGATACATACAAGCATGAATAATCAATTCAAATTGCACATACCAAGATCAAATTTCAATTTATTAAACCTGCTTTTTCAAGCGATTTAGTGAACCTGTCAGCGAGTTGAGTCTCGGTAGGAATGTATTCCAATGAAATAGTCTTTTCTTCCACTAATTCAAAAATGTAGTGATATCTAATGTCAATGTGCTTGGTTCGTGAATCCTGGATTGAATTTTTAGATATATTAATTGCACTGAAATTATCATAATATAAAACCATTGAATCCTATGCAATTCCGTAATCGCTTAACATTCTATTCATCCATACAAGCTGAGTACATGCATTTCCAGCTGTGATGTATTTAGCCTCAGTAGTTGAGAGCGATACGGAACTTTGCTTCTTGCTAAACCAAGAAACTAAACAGTTTTCAATATAGAAACAACCATCACTAGTTGATTTCCTATCATCCATATTACTAGCCCAATCAGCATCAATGTAACCAACCAATTGAATACTAGTATTATGTGGATACTAGAGACCCAAATTTGCTGTGCTAGCGACATATCGCATAATCCACTTAACAACAGTTAAATGTGACTCTTTAGGGTCAGATTGATATCTAGCACAAATTCTAACTCTAAAAGTAATATCAGGTCTACTTCCAGTTAAATAAAGTAAACTGCCAATCATACTATGATATAATTAAGGATCCACACTTTTACCTATAGAGTCTTTTGAGAGTCTTAATGTTGTTCTCATAGGAATATCAAAATTTTTACTATTCTCAAATTCGAACTTTTTAACTAAGTTCAGAGTATATTTGGTTTGAGAAATAAAGATACCATCAGGTTGCTATTTAACTTGCAACCCTAAGAAATAATTCAATTCCCCAACCATGCTCATTTCGAACTTAGATTTCATAAGATCTGCAAACTCAACAGTCAAGTTAGTATAGGTAGATCTATAAATAATATCATCAACATAGATCTACACTAATAAGTTACGATCGTTATGTTTCTTAACAAAAAGGGTCTTATTAACACTTCCCATTTGAAAATTATGACTTAGTAGAAACTTAGTCAATTTTTCGTATTATGCCCTAGGAGCTTGTTTCAAACCGTAGAGAGCCTTTTTTAAACAATAAACATGATCACTATTCTTAGGGTCTTCAAAACCCATTGGTTGTTCAACCTATACTTCTTCATGCAGATCACCATTTAAGAAGCCACTGTTTACATCCATTTGATATATTTTGAACTTTCTAAAGCATGTAATGGATATAAATAGTATGATTGATTCACGACGAGCTACTAGGGCAAAGGTTTCATCATAATCGATTCCTTCAATTTGAGTGTACCCTTGTACAACCAGTTTAGCCTTGTTTCGAATTATATTACCAAGTTCGTTAGACTTATTTTTGAAAGTCCACTTAGTTCCGATAATATGTTTATCTTTAGGTATAGGAACAAGATACCGAACATCATTTCTAATAAATTAATTAAGCTTTTCTTGCATTGTTATTATCCAGTTTTCATCATTAAGAGCTTCTTTTACGTTAGCCAGTTCGATCTGAGATGTAAAGCACATGTAATTACATATATCTTCTAGTTGTCTACAAGTGCGCACACCAGTGAGAGGGTTTCCAAGAATCTGAGTGGTTGGATGATCTTTAACAGTCCTCAGTTCAGAGTTATTTTAACTTGATGAAGTATCTGGTTTGTCAATTAGAAGAGCTTCATCATTATCTGAACTTGAGGCAGGTGTATTCAAGTGATCATCAATGACCACATTGATGGACTCTTGAATTACACCGGTCCTCTTATTCAGTACTCGATACGCTCGACTGTTTAAAGCATATCTTAAAAAGATCTCTTCATCACTTTTGGTGTCAAACTTACCCAGATTTTCACGGTCATGTAAAATATAGCACTTGCTGCCAAAAACTCAAAAGCATTTGACAGTAGGCTTCTTATTAAACCACATTTCATAAGTAGTTTTATTATTTGACTTACTTGTATAAACCTGGTTGATTATATAGCAGGCAATATTTACAGCTTCAGCCCAAAGATTTCTAGGGAACTTCATACTATTCAACATTACATTTTCCATTTATTGAAGCACTTTATTTTTTGTTTCAACAATTTCATTTTGTTGTGGTGTTTTGGGCACAGAGAATTCATGTGATATTCCCTGATCGCTACAGAATTACTCAAAACTACTATTCTCAGATTCTGATCCATGATCACTACAGATCTTACAGACTTGAGAACTTTTTTCCGTTTGGATCCATTTGAGAACTCTTTTTACTTCATCAAGGGTTTTTGATTTATCCCTTAAGAAGGCTATCTAAGTGAATCTAGTAAAATTATCCACGATTACCAGTATGTATTTATTGCCACCTCGACTCTCCATCCTGGTTGGTCCTATAAGATCCATGTGGAGAAGTTCGAGCAGTTTGGATGTGGCATTGGAGTCCACCTTTTTGTGAGCACTCCTAGTTCATTTGCCAATCTGGCATTCGTCACATATTTTTTCTACTTTCTGTAATTTAGGTAGACCTCTTATCAGTTCTCTGTTGCTCAATCTATACAAATTCTGGTAGTGTACATGTCCAAGGTGTTTATATAATAATTCAGTCTCATCAGTATGGACCATGTAACACGATTGATTAGATGAACTACAATCACTTACAATGTAGCAGTTTTCAGAAGTTCTACGACCAGTTAATATTACAGAACCCTTCTTATTTAAAATTTCACAACCATGGTTAGTAAATTTTACGCTATGATTGTTATTGCATATTTGAGATATGCTTAACAGGTTGTGTTTTAACCCTTCAACATATAAAACATTCTCAAATAAGGGGAGGTTAAAGAGTTGAACCGTACCTTGGCCAATAATCTTGTAGTTGCTACCATCACCAAATGTGACTGATCCATTAGCCATGTCATTAAGATTGGTGAATAGACCTTTGTTACCAGTCATATACCTGGAACAACCACTATCTAGGTACCACTTTGAATGGCTTGTAGCTTTGAAAGTCATGTAGGCAACCAAGCAATTAACCTTAGGAACCCATTTCATTACAGTTTTGGGTTTAGAAGTATAGTTGGTCTTCTTATGTTTGTAATTGTTGTAAGAATGACCTACTGAGTTAGATTTTAGGAGCTCCTTAAGTAAATCAACTATTTTCTCAGCTAAAGGATTTGGGTTCTGATTTTTATAGTTGATATGGTTGTATTTAGGTTTTAAAGATTGAAAAGCTTTAGCATTTTTAGAAAAATTTTGATTTGAACTATTCCCTTTTGAGTTTGAAGACTCTCCTTTTATAAAATTAGGAAGAGTATTCTTCTGTTTAGGAGGAATATTTCTGTCGTAGGCCAAACCGGATCTGTCGCCACATTTTCTTGATCCAGACAAAAGCTTTTCTAACTTTAGATCACCTTAGGCATACCTCCATGTATCCTTTAAACTCAAAAGTGAAGAGACTTCAAGTTTAAGTTTTTCATTTTCAGATTTAAGATTTTCAATAAGGGAGGTTTTGAAATCTAAATCGCATTTTGATTTTTCAAAACAATCTAAAATGTGGGATTTTTCTAAAATAAGAGTATCAAAATTTTCTTTAAGCTTTAAAAACTTTTCTTTTTGAAGTTTTAGTTTAACAACAATTTTATAACTTTCCTTGTAAAGGGCATTATAAGCATCTTGAAGGTCTGTAATGCTCCGAAATCTGAGGGTCGAGCAGATGCCCAACCCCCGAGTTTTAACGCATCACTTATTCAACATAGATAATGATGATTAAATGTTTTCTGTATTAGCACATTAAACATGAATGAGATTACCTTAAATCAGCATATCATACTCCAGAGACAGTTAAATTACGCAAGTGGAAGACTGTGATAAGTATATAGAACATATAAGTGGTAAGTCCCCGGAGTATCAACATGTCGCTAGGTTAAGTAAATTACATGTATAATTTCTAAAATTACAAAATAATAAAGTGTAATGTCTATTAATCCATAACCCTGTAGTCCCGGTGACACAACTCCAGGTCTACATAGACCTGTCAGAGAGTTGCAGGTAGGAGAACTCCTCATCGTCGTAGAAGGCCGGCTCTAGATCGTAAGCTGCATCATCATCTGCAACTACAACAGAGTCTGGCTGGTGCTTTAAAACACCATCCCAGAGTGGGAGTGAGTGATCAACTCAGTGGAGCTATAGGGCAAAGGTTAACGTGTTATCAATTCAGTCAGGCAGTAATGATAAAGCAATACAACAAACATTCCTAGGTACTCTAGTTAATGCTATGATGATATGTGTTAATGATGCATGCCATCACCTACACTCCCTCTGTGACATCATCTCACGATCACGACATGCACCCCTTCCACTATGCTCAACTCCTACGCCAAAGGCACATGCAATGCGGTGTATGTACATGATTAGCTAAGTTCTTAATTAGACCTATTTATACAGCAGGGTAGGTACCCAAATAATGATCCATATAAGGTCATCAATCCTATTTAATCTCATACGCTAGCAGTTCTAGGTCACTATGGAGAGGCTCGTCACCTCAGCACATGCCTAGTTTATACTCGAAGTCACTACGGAAAGGCTCGTCACGTTAGCGTAGTCCTAGTGTATACTCGAGGTCACTACGAGAGGCTTGTCACCTGATCGTAGGCCAATCAAATACAGTATCCCATACGACCGTATTCAGCTCACGAGTTTGGTTTGCTCACTGGTCACTATGGGGAGGCTCGTCACCCCAGCGTAAGCCGACAGCTAGACCACGGTGTCCCATACTACTATGCCCGGCTCATGAGTCTTAGTGGATCGTGGTACCAAGATTAAACAGGCTTTTCACTGGTAGGTTAGTACCTTAGATTCAAGCAGTAGCATCCATACATGGTGAACATACATTACGTCAATTGGGTTACATGACAAGCTCGACTGGTATGAACGCACATTGGATTAATTGACATGGAGCGCATAAGCACTTCGTGTGGCCTAACCATTATTGACAAACAGCATACGACTCGGATTCATTGAACGTGTCTTGTGTGGCGAAATAACCTCAGTCACTGATTTGAGAATCATTATTGATTGCCTGGACTATATTGTAGCCCCAATCACACTCCAAAATAATTTGCATTCACATGGATAGTCAAAGACAACATGTGATAACCAATCTAAGTATAAACCTCATTTGAGCATTTCATCAAACAAATAGTACACATGTTTATGATACATAGGCATTTCATCCATAAATCACATGGTAGTAAGATAGGTTACCTAAAGGAATCGGTAACTATAGATAAGGGGATTGAGAATCCTATCTCAACACCCTCATTAAATACATTTCAACAAGCATTTACTCATTCAGGCATTTTGTCAAACACTTAGACTATGCACATCACATAAATGTAATAAATTAGTTATAATAGGTATTGTAGCAAATCCCTTCATAAGGGAGTTACCATGCGTACAACAATCATGTATCCTCAAACATCAATCATGACAAGCTCAAATCATAATTCCATGTTCATATAAACATTTAAACAACACATGGAATGTATTATTTTCCACATAGTTTATATATATGTGTAATACGTGGAAACATCGTATCTAAGCATATGTGATATCAATCAAGTTAGTCATAAATCATTAACTGGCATTGAAAGCCTTGAAAACTATAACCTAAACGTTTATAGTCCGTACCTTTCACCTGTAAACTCGTATCAAACTCAGTTCGAACGTTATGCCTTCATCTACGGCACAACGGCTACTTATGGCATGAAATAGATTAGCTATTTCACTATTTACTCTATTTAGATACCTAAAATAAGTTAGGGTTAGGATTTCTTACCCAACAATGGAGTCGGAATCGCCGGTGAAGTGATACGGGAGAGGCGAATCAGCACGTAAAGCGGTGGGATCAAATCCCAGCAACTATCTCTCACTCTCTTTCACTTCTCCTCACTTTCTCCTTCTCTTTTCTCTCTTCTCTCTCCTAGGGTTTATAGAATTCGTATGTCATAGGAGAGAGGGAGTTTAAGGGTCTTGTATAGGCTCAAAAGTGAGCTTAATGGCCCTAGGGCCATGGTATACTTAGGTTATAGCCAAATGACAGCTGTTTCGAGCCAATGAAGCTCATTTGGAGGCCCATTACTTGCATACGGTCCGAAGAAAGTCCCCTGACAATGGATCTATGTCAGGTTACATTTTCGGTCTGATCAGATCAGTGGATTGACCGCGGTGGACTAGTTTCAGTTCAACGGTCGTCGTCACTCGATCAGGGCCACAAGTACACTGACCTGTGCAGGGAAATTTTTCTGATCCGAGAGTGTAGTTAGGTCAGAATCTGACAGTCTGAAACCATAAATTTGGCCTGTAAGCGAACAACTCAATTCACTTAAGTTTGAGTTCATTTTCTGAAGACATTCGCGTTTCTCACACACTTCGCTCCGGGCTCAAGTTGTGCGTTTAGGGATACTATTTGGACTTGATTTCTGAGACAGTCATCAAGCCCAGTAAGATGGTTATAATGGTATAGTTTCGCGTTAATCAGACTTTCGACGCGTGGTCCAGGTCTGATACAGAGTCTTGTGATGCTCCCAAGAGCAACTGGGTTTTGAGATTAATCCTAAGTTTTTAGGTAATGTAGAGTTAGTGATTCTACTGGTTTTGGGTCTTACAGATCATACATGAAGCGATTTAAGCTAATCTACCGATTAATTTATTTTAGTACTTAATTAATTTTCGTCTGATTTTTAAAGGATTCGGTCCTTAGTGATTTCTGCCTGGGTGATACTCGGGTCTTTGTACGGATTTTTTCGAGACGTTACAATCTTACCCCCTTAAAGAAAAATTTCATCCTCGAAATTAGTACCTTTTCGTACTGCTCGAGAATCTGAGGGTAGTTCTTACGAACCTCGGCTTTTATTTACCAAGTAGCCTCTTCCTCAGTGTGGTGAGGATAACCTTACTACGGAGCACCTGCTCCTTCCGGTCTAGAATACGTGTTGGTCGCAGTACATAAATAGCATCCTTACTTAACTGTACCTGCTCCCATTTGATAATGTGGGAAGGGTCAGGAACATATTGCTTCAGCATAGATACGTGAAATACATTGTGCACGCCTACGAGTGGTGTGGGCAAGGTAAGGCAGTAAGTTACCACACCCACTCGGGTCTAGTATTTGGAATGGGCCAATGAATCTCGGCGTGAGTTTCTCCTTCTTTCCAAACCGAAGGACTCTTTCATGGGATAAAATTTTAGGAACACATGGTCTCCAACCTTAAACTCTAGCGGTCGTTGCCTCGTATCGGCGTAACTCTTCTATCTGCTCTATGCCACCAGAAGTCGACGGCTAATAATGTCGATCTTCTCTGAGGTCGCCTGTACTAACTTGGGGCCAATCAAACTCTTCTCACCAACTTCTGCTCAATAATACGGTGCTCGACAGGGGCGCCCATACAGTGCCTTATAGGAGGCCATGCCAATACTTGCCTGAAAGCTGTTGTTATAGACGAACTCAGCATAAGGAAGACAGTCATCCCAACTGTCCTTAAAATTAAGCATACAAGCTCGCAACATATCTTTCAATACCTGATTTACCCATTCCGTCTGTGGGTGGAACACGGTATTGAACTTTAGTTTCACACCCATCTCTTCTTGGATACGAGTCAAAAAGATAAATGTGAATCGCGTGTCTCGGTCCGACACGATCTCCATGAGAACTCCATGTAGACGCACTATCTCCTTGATGTACAGCCTGGCTAAATCATCTGCAGAGTTCGAAACTCTAATAGGGAGAAAGTGAGCCGATTTCGTCAACCGGTCCATAATCACCCAAATAGAGTTATGTCCCTTCCTCATCTTTGGTAACCCTGAAACAAAGTCCATAGAGATTAAGTCCCATTTCCATTCTGCTATGGGTATGGGCTGAAGCAGACTAGGAGGTCGGTGATGTTCGGCCTTGACCTGCTGGCACGTGAGGCAACGGGATACATAGTCCATTATGTGGGCCTTCATGTTGTCCCACCAGTATGACCTTTTCATGTCTCGATACATCTTCGTACTACTAGGATGCAGCGCCATCTTCATATTGTGAGCAGCTTTGAGAACTTCCTTTCTTAAGTCATGAAGGTTTGGGATGCATAGGCGGCCACGATAACGTAAACCCCCATCCATACCGACTCTCCATTCAGAGTCCTCATTATCACTAGCTCGCTTCCTCAACTCAACTAACCATTCATCTTCCCCCTGAGCCACTATAATGCAGTCATCAATAAGGGGCTGTATGCGAATATGTGATACGCTCTCGAATGGTTCCTCTACCGTGAGCTTCTGCTCAAAGTCCCGAATAAACTTTACCATGTTCCATTCATCGATCATCAGCGGAGCCGTAAATGTTATCATCTTCTTGCAACTCAACGCGTTTGCCAAAAGGTTGGCCTTGCCGGGATGGTAGGAAACCTCGAACTTAAAGTCCTTCAAGGTTTCCATCCATCGTCGCTGCCTCATATTCAAGTCCCTCTGTATGAATATGTATCTGAGACTCTTATGGTCGCGAAAGAGCTCGAACTCCTCTCCATAGAGGTAATATCTCCAGAGTTTCAATGCAAAGATGACCGCTGCTAACTTTAAGTCATGCGTAGGGTAGTTTTCCTTGTGTTTCCTCAACTGTCGCGATGCATAGGCGATCACCTTGTCCTTCTGCATAAGGACATAACCCAAACCAACGCGAGATGCATCGGTGTATATCGTATACTTGATCCCTTACTCTAGCAATATTAGCACAGGGGCAGACGTCAACTTGTCCTTCAGTTCTTGAAAAGTTGCTTTCACCTTCTCATTCCATGAGAACTTAAGATCCTGCCGAGTTATCTGAGACAACGGTCTAGCTATCTTGGAGAAGTCCCTAATGAATCGACAGCAGTAGCCTGCGAGTCTCAGAAAGCTCTTCACTTTTGTAACCGGACCGGGCTGCTCCCAATCCTGAACTGCGGCTACCTTAGCAAGGTCCACAGCTATCCCTTCCTTGGACAGCACATGTCCCAGGAACTTCACTTCTTCCTTCCAGAAGTCGCACTTCTTGTACTGCACAAACAACTGGTTCTTCTTTAGAGTATCAAAGACTGCTTACAGGTATTCCTCGTGATCTTCCCGACTCTTAGAGTATATCAGGATGTCATCTATAAATACGATGACGAATCGGTACAGATACGGCCGAAACACTTGGTCCATCAGATCCATGAACACGGCTGGTGCATTTGTGAGTCCAAACGACATCACAAGGAACTCGTAATGCCCAAAACTGGTTCTAAACGTTCTCTTCTACACGTCCTCATCCCTAACGCGCAACTGGTGATACCCTGAATGTAAGTCAATCTTCAAAAAATACTGTGCCCCCTTCAACTAATCGAATAGATCATCTATCCTGGGCAAAAGATACTTGTTCTTCACTGTCACCTGGTTCAACCTGCAATAATCAATACACAATCGCAGTAAGCTATCTTTCTTCTTCACAAATAGCACGGGTGCTCCCTAAGGAGACACACTAAGCCGAATGAAACTTGACTCCAAAAGGTCATCAATCTGTCTCCTCAATTCCTCCATTTCACATGGAGGCATACGATACGTGGGTAAGGAAATGGGTGTCGCACCAAGCACCAGGTCGATAGTAAAATTGATCTCGTGTTGAGGAGGTAATCCAGGTATCATCTTAAACACTTGCCAGAAGTCTTGGACTACGGGCGTGTTTCCAGGCATCAGACCATTATGATCTTTCAACAGGGCAGAATAACAAAGGACCCGAAATGGGCAACTGACCTGAACAGGAATATGAAGGCTGTGTTTTTGGGCCTGTATGTCGTCACCAGTCGGGTCTCATAGTCAATCTTGGCCTTCATTTTCATAAGCCAATCCATGTCGAGGATGACGTTGAGGTGGTATATCGTGGTGACAATCAGGTCAACGCGTATGGTTCTGCTTCCTAAGTCTATCAAACAACTCTTACATAACTTAGTAGCATCTGAAAATACTCTTGCTACCACGATCACTCTCACCCCTACATAGGGGTCGTACTCAACCCTAAACATTTAACTGTTGAGCAAAAAATCATCAAGATAGTAGATCCGGTGTCCACCAATAGAAATACTGGTGTACCTTGTATGTGGGCAGTGAGCTCAAAAGCCAAAGGGACTGTAGCTGCTGACTCAGGCGCTTTAACTGCAAGTGCATGTACTCGTGCCTGCTGAGAACAGTTGGGCTGAGGTGCCATTGGCCATGGAGGCAACCTAAAACGAGGTGCAGGTGGTCGAAAAGATGGGTGTGCTGGTGCTGACTATAAAGGTGGGGCTACAATAGCTTGAGGAAGCTGGCGGTTGATCCTTTACGGCGACGAGAAGCCGTTGTCCCTCATCTTAGTGAAACAATACATATCCGTGTGGCCTAACCTCCTACAGTAAGGGCACCACAAGTCTGCTCACCTAGTCGGGGGTGGTGGAGCCATAAGTCTGGGAGGTGAGTCTGCACGGGGCATCTTGCCGAGAAACGGTCTGCTCAAAAAATCCGGTCGAGGCCTAGGAACCATAGGCACACCTGTACAGGACAACCTGTCCCCATCCTACTCAACTTGCAGAGACATACCCACTAGCTCAGCATAGTCGGATATGCTAGCGTAACACATCTTCGAGTGTATCTCAAGTCACAGACCCTCAGAAAACCGCCGCATTCACATCGGCTGGTCTGCTAATATCAGGGGAGCATATTTGGCCAAATCCATGAACCTATTCTTGTACTCTGCCACTGTCATCCCTCCCTGACAGAGGTGAAAAAATTCAGTCTCCTTCTCATTACGATACGTGAGGGGAAAGTACTTCTCATGGAAGCGTGTCTCAAAAGCTTCCCACGTCCATACATAGCCAGAAGCCACGGTCTGAAGGATGCTCTCCCACCATAGACTGGCTTCCTTCTCGAACATATATGTGACCAGCTCAACCTGCTCTGCCTCAGTACAGTGCAGTGGCTTCAGCATCTTAGAGATGCGGTCAAGACAATACTTAGCTTCCTCGGGTCTGTGAGTACCCGCAAAAGTAGGAGGTCGGAAGTGCTGGAATCGTTCGAATAAGCTGCTGGCACTCATATTTCCAGCAGGCTGCACTCGTGGTGTAAGCAGAACTATGTGTATGCTCTAGGCAATGGCCCCCGCAATGGTGGCCAAAAACTGTTGTTGCTGCTGCTGCTGCATCAAGAGCATTATTTGCTCCAACCTATCAGGAGGAGGAGCCGACTGAGGCACGTGAGGCGTCGAAGTAGACGCACGATTCTACTTATGAACTGGTGGTCTAACAGGTGTTGGCCCATTAGTGGGGCCAATGGCAGGCTAAGAATCCAGCATAGTTTAGTGATTCAGGCCCAAACTGGGGTTCGTATGGCTATCATTGAGGGGAGGTGCCCCGTCAATCGAGTCGCCAAGTGTAAGACGTGCCGTACTCCGTGTGGCCTTAAGTGGCATCCCCTATATACAACATAGGGTGCAACCCGTGTCAGATTCAACATAAGAACATACACTCACTCACATTCCAAACCAGAAGAAACTTCATGCATTTTATTTACCAAAATCGTCATAATACATGAGATATAGTTTCACATGAGTCATGACAGAAGATGCATGTGAGCTAATTTACCAAAGCTTTAAACACTAAACATACTAACAACCAAACAAGTCTACTAAGGCTAGTACAGAGGAAGACTAACAATAAAGTAAATTGAGAGACGACTACACATGAGACCAGTCATTCGAATCTAGAGATGGAGGAGGGGCACCCTTGTCCTGCAGGAAACACAGGATAACCCTCAAGGTGCGAGACACTTTGCTAAATTTTTGCTTCACCAAGGCCTGATTCTCTTCAACCTTGGCTCAGGTCTCTCTGATCTCCTGTCTCAGGGCGACTTGGCCCTCCTCCCCTTCTATAGCAGCCCGATCATGGTGGGGCTCATGTGTAGCACGTGAAAATCCCTCATCTGAGTCTTGGGCCTCCACTTCTTCTTCTTCTTGCTCCCCTCCTTCATCATTGCCCTCATCTTCAGTGCCTTCCTCACCACTTTCCTCTTCTTCATCACCACTTCCTTCTTCACCTTCACTTCCCTCGCCTTCTTCGCTCCCTTCTTCTGTATCATCGCTCTGCTCCTCAAGTCGAGCTCAGCGTCGCCTAAGGCCAATACCCATGTTGTCAAGCATGTTTTCACTAATAATGTGGATTAGGGCAACATCATCCATATGGAGTCGGAAATAGTAGTGGTGGGCTATCTTGCAAACAAGTCGACCAAAAGACAGAGAGAAGCTCTCCTTAGTAGACCGTGCAGTGCAGATTATCTAGGATAAGACAAGAGTAGCTAGGCATACTTTTTCTCCTTGCCCAACTCTATATAAGAAATCCACCATGAACCTTGTGCATTCGATGTGATTACTCCACCTAGGATACATGTTATATGTGCATATGTGGTGGAGCAGGCGGAAGTCTGCCGTCATCTTGGATGAAGCGAGACTATTTCCCCACCTCCAATGCTCGAGTCGGCTGCATAGGAAACGTGTGCGGAGTCTCTTCTCTTGCTCACTAGTGAGATTCTTCTCACTGGCATGCACCACACCTCTTTCGACTCCTATAATACGGGCAATCTCGTCCACACCAACTATGACCTCTTGCCTTCCTAGAGGGATAGTAAACTGTAGAGGCTTCAATAGTGGAATCCGAATGAGGGCGTAGAAGGTGCACACAGTGGCTTTGCTTGCATAAGTGTTCCCTTCAAACATGGGCCCCACCCATTTTCCAAGAGAAAGTCAATGGCTGGATATGTCCCAAGCATCTTCTCATCGACATGTGCCTCAAATACGACTTTGCGGTTGCGGAACTTACCAAGGTCGACGTTCAGCAATAGCGATCTCTCCAACGGAATTTGAGAATCGAGGTCCCGCTTGGACCTCCGTTTACGCTCAACCTCGTACAGGCTTCGACGTTCGCCCTCCTCGTAATACAATGTGGTCGGCTCGGCCCAGCCTCATCCGGGGCTGCTCTCTTCTTTCCCATGAGAGAAAGGAGTGTAAAGATCGAGAGGATGGCAGCGACAACCTTGAAGAAAGCCAATGGAAGTGGAAATGCTTGAAAGATGAGATGGGTTGATGGGTTTGAATGGTTGTGAGCCACAAAAGAGGCCTTTGTGCTCAAATGGGTGGAAATAGGGAAGCTAGAAAGATGAAAATGATGGTTTCATGGCAATGGTGGTGGGTAGATGCAATGGGTAGAGAATTTGGAAGATGGATTTGTATGTAGGAGGGAGTTTAAGAGAAATGAGGATTTGAGGGGTTTAGGGGGGTTAGGAGTTGAAGGAAATAGAAAAAGGGGAGGTGAGGGGGTCAAAAAGAGGCCTCACATGTGTGACATGGCCCACCTGACCGGGCGGTGGGCGGCGCGCTGCCGATCGGGCGTTGTGGAGCCTGGCGGTGCCGCTGCCGCTGCCCGGACTCTGGTCCGACCATAGTGGCTCCACTTAGGGGCAGTGTCCACCCCTCCCTGGGGTGCTGAAAACATGTGGGACCCCCCTGAGGTCCCTTTGTAAATTACGGTGTGGCCCCCACAATGGTTTGAGGTGCTTTCGAACTTCAACTCGCACGTATTCACGCTTTTTTGACGTGTTTTGAGCATGTGATTCACTGAGTCATCGCCCAAACCCATTAGTTGATGGTCTAGGAAGGGGTTGGGATCATTTTACATGATCTTATACACTTACAGGGTGAAATTCAAGGGTCAGTTTCACTCTAACGGTCATATGACCATCGATGGGCAAAACTTGGGATCCTATGATCATTTTTACGTTTCATCGCTCCCTCCTAAGTCAAAGTACGTCAGTGTGCATCGTGTTACCATAACCCAGGTCCATTTTAATCCAAATCATGCTCTGATACCAACTTGTAATGCCCCAAAATCCGAGGGTCGAGCAGATGCCCAACCCCCGAGTTCCAACGCATCACTTATGCAACATAGATAATGATGATTAAATGTTGTCTGTATTAGCACATTAAATAGGAATGAGATTACCTTAAGTCAGCATATCATACTCCAGAGATAGTTAAATTATGTAAGTGGAAGATTGTGATAAGTATATAAAATATATACGGTGTAAGTCCCTAGAGTATCAACATGTCGCCAGGTAAAGTAAATTACATGTATAATTCTCAAAATTACAAAATGATAAAGTGTAGTGTCTGTTAATCCATAACCCTGTGGCCCTGGTGACGTAACACTAGGCCTACATAGACCCATCAGAGAGTTGCAGGTAGGAGAACTCCTCCTCATCGTCCTAGAAGGCCGGCTCTAGATTGCAAGCTGCATTATCATCTGTAACTACAATAGAGTCTGGTTGGTGTTTTAAAACACCGTCCCAGAGTGGGAGTGAGTGATCAACTCAGTACTCTGGTTAATGCTAGGATGATATGTGTTAATGATGCATGCCCTCGCCTACACTCCCTCTACGACATCATCTCACAATCGCGGCATGCACCCCTCCCACTGTGCTCAAAAGGCACATGCAATGCGGTGATGTATGTAATGCCCCGAAAATCGGTGGTCGAGCAGGAGCCCAACTCTTGAGTTTGAACACATCACTTATGCAACATAGATAATGATAATTAAATGTTGTCCATATTAGTGCATTAAACATGAGTGGGATTATACCAAATGGGCATATCATACTCCAGAGATAGTTAGATTACGCAAGCGGAAGACTGTGATAAATATATAGAACATATAAGTGATTGTAAGTCTCCTGAGTATGATCATGTCACCAGGTCAATTAATTACATGTAAAATTTTAAAATATACAAAATGTGTAATGTCATCTAGTCAGCATCTCAGTAATCCCCGTCGATCAGAACATGGTCTACGTAGACCTTCCTGATAACTGCATGTAGGAGAACTCCTCCTCGTTATCATAAAATTAGGTTCTGCCTCGCAAGCATCGCCATCATCTATAACTAAACCAGAGTTAGGTTGGTGTTTAAAGCACCGTCCCAGAACGTGAGAGTGAGTGATCAACTCAATAGAGCTATAAAGCAAAGGTTAACATGTTATTAACTCAATCAAGCAGTAATGATAAAGCAATACAACAATCATAGCCTAAGTACTCTTGTTAATGCAAATATGGTATGTGATAATGATGTATGCCCTCGCCTACACTCCCTTAGTGATATCATCTCACGATCGTGGTATGCACCACTCCAGATACGTGCACTTCCTCGCCAAAGCACCGTGCAATGCGAATGCATGATCGTGTTAGCCAAGTTCTTATTTAGGCTTATTCAAACAGCATATTCGGGAAGCTAAGGTACCTCCCTTTATATCGTTTATCCAAATTATGATCCATTTAGGGTCGTCAATCCTAGTTAATCACATACGAAAGGCAAGTTCTAGGTCGTTACGGAGACGCTCCTCATCGTCAGCATAGGCCTATTTTGTACTCGAGGTCACTCCACCAACACCCTACCAACTGGCAGTCTATTTTCAAAGGCTCGTCACCAACCCAACTGGGGACCACAGCTAGGCTGCACCAATGTAGGCCGACAGCTCAAATACAGTGTCCCATACTACTGTATTCAGCTCATGAGTCTGGGTTGCTCACTGGACACTACAGGGAGGCTCGTAGCCCCAGCGTAGGCAGACATCTCGATCATGGTGTCCCATACCACCATGCCCGGCTCATGAGTCTTAGCGGATTGTGGTATCAAGGTTTAAACGGGTTTTACATTGGTAAGTTTGGTACCTTAGGTTCAAGTGGTAGCTCCATACATGGTGAATATACATTGGGCCAATCGGGTTACTTGACAAGCTCGACTAGTATGAGTATACGTTGAGTTAATCGACATGAAGCGCGTAAGCACTCCGCATGGTCTAACTACTGTCGATAATCACCGTACAACTCGGATTCATCGGAACGTATCCAACGTGGTTAGAACAGTTCAGCCTCTGATCGTAAACTATTGCCGATTGCCTGAACTACATCGTACCCCCAACCTCACTTCAAAACAATAGCATTCACATGTGATAGTCAAAGACAATATGTGACAACCAATCCAAATATAAATCTCATTTGAACATTTTACCAACACATAGTATACATGTTAACATACATAAGTATTTCATCCACAAATCACATAATAGTAAGATAGGTTACGTAAAGGAAATTGTAACTATAGATAATCCTATCTCAACGCCATTATTAAATATAGTTCAACAAGCATTTTTCTCATTCAGGTAGCATTTTTCTCATTTAGGCATTTTTATCAAACACTTAGACTACACATATAACATACATGTAATAAATTAGTTAAAACACAAATTTATAGCAAATCCTTTCACCAAGGAGTTGCCACACGTATAACAATCAAATATTCCCAAACATCCATCATAACAAGTATAAATCATAATTCCATATTCATTCAAACGTTTAAACAAACACATGAAATGCATCATTTTCAACATAGTTCATATATATGTGTAATACATGGAAACATCGTAACTAAGAATATGTGATAGCAATCAAGTTAGATATAAATCATTGCTGACATTGAAAGCCTTAAAAACCTTAACTTAAATGTTTATAATCCGTACCTTTCGTCGGTAGACTCGTAACGAACTCAGCTTAAACACTAAGTCTTTATCTACGGCACAATGTCAACCTATAGCATGAAATAGGTTAGCTATTCCACCATCTACTCTATTTAAATCTATAAAACAGATTAGGGTTAGGATTTCTTACCCAAAAATGGTATCGGAATTGCCAATATAGCAACATGGAAGCGGTAGCTAAGTACGTAGAGTGGTGGGATTGAATCCCAAGAACAAACCCTAACTCTCTCTCTTCTCCTAACTTTCTTCTTCTCTCTTCTCTCTTCTCTCTTCTAGGGTTTAGAAATTCGTATGAAATGAGAGAGAGAGGGTTTAAGGCCCTTATATAGGCCCAGAACTGATGAGAATGGCCCCATGGCCATGATATACTTACGTTATAGCCAAAAGTTAGTTGTTTCAGTCCAATGGATCACATCTGGAGGCCCCTTTTCTGCGTACGGTCTGAAGTAAGTTTCCTAACATTGGATCTAGGTCAAGTTAAGTTTTCGGTCCGATCAAATTTACAGATCGACTGCGGAGGATCAGTTTCAGTTCAACGGTCGCCGTTGCTCGATCAGGACCACAAATACACTGACATGTGTTGAAATTTTTTTCTGATCCGAGGGTATAGTTAGGTCAGAATCTGACGGTCTGAATCCTTAGATTTGACTTGCAAGTGAACGAATCAATTCACTTAAGTTTCAGTTCACTTCCTAAAGATATTCACGTTTCTCACACACTTTGCTCCGGGCTCAAGTTGTGCGTTTTTGGATACTATTAGGACTTGATTTCTGAGATGGTTGTCAAGCCCAGTAAGGCGGTCATAAGCGTAAGTTTTGCGGTAATCAGACTTTTGACGTGTGGTCTAGGCCCGATACGGATTTTCGTGATGCTCCCGAGAGCAACTGGGTTTTGAGATTGATCCTAGGTTTTTAGGTAATGTAGCGTTAGGGATTCTACTCATTTTTGGTCTTGCAATTCGTATTTAAAGTTGTCCAAGCTAATTTGATAGGTGATTTAGTTTAACACTTAATTAATCTTCATTTAATTTCTAAAGGATTTGGTCCTTAATGATTTCTGCCTGAGGTGGTACTCGGGCCTTTGTATGGATTTTTCTGAGACGTTACAATCTACCCCCCTTAAGAAAAAAATTCATCCTCAAAATTAGTACCCTTTCGTACTTCTCGAGAATCTGAGGGTAGTTCTTTTGGATCTCGGCTTCTATTTCTCGAGTAGCCTCTTTCTCAGTGTGGTGTGTCATAGAACCTTAACAAGTGGAATCACTTTACTGTGCAACACCTGCTTCTTCCTATATAAAATACGCGTCGGTCACAGTACATAAGTAGCATCCTCACTCAACTGTACCTGCTCCCATCTGATAATATGAGAAGGATTAGGAACGTATTTCTTCAACATCGACACATAAAATACGTTGTACACGCCTACTAGGGTGTGGGCAAAGCCAGGCGGTACGCTACCATACCCACTCGATCCAGTATCTGGAATGAGCCAATAAATCTTAGCGTGAACTTCCCCTTCTCGAAAAATCAAACGACTCCCTTCATTGGGGAAACTTTCAGGAATACGTGGTCCCCAACCTTGAACTCTAACTGCCGCCGCCTCGTATTGGCGTAGCTCTTTTGTCTGCTTTGTGCTGCTAGAAGTCGATGCCTGATAATGTCGATCTTCTCTGAAGTCGCCTGAACTAACTCTGGGCCAATTAGGCTCTTCTCACCAACCTCTGCCCAGCAATGCGGTGTTCGACAGGGGCGCCCATACAAGGCCTCATAGGGAGCCATGTCAATACTCACTTGAAAGCTGTTGTTATAAGTGAACTCTGCATACGGAAGACAATCATCCCAACTGTCCATGAAATCAAGCACATAAGCTCACAACATATCTTCCAACACCTGATTCCCGTTTCGTCTACCCATCAGTCTGTTGGTGGAACGCAGTACTGAACTTCCTAGATACGAGTCCAGAAAATATATGTGAATCACGTGTCTTGGTCCGACACGATCTTTATAGGAACTCCATGCAGATGCACAATCTCCTTAATGTACAACTTGGCCAACTCATCTGCGGAGTTTGAGATTCTGATCGGAAGGAAATAAGTCAATTTTATCAATCGATCCACAATCACCCATATGGAGTCATATCCCTTCCTCATCTTCGGTAGCCTTGAGATAAAATCCATAGAGATGAAATCCCATTTCCATTCAGCTATGGGCATAAGCTGCAGTAATCTAGGAGGTTGGCGATGCTCTGCCTTGACCTACTGGCATGTGAGACAACGGGACACATAATCTGCCATGTGGGCCTTCATGTTGTCCCACCAGTACGAGCGCTTCATGTCTCGATACATCTTCGTACTGCCAGCGTGCATTACCATCCTCGAGTTGTGAGTGGCCTCAAGAACTTTCTTCCTCAAGTCATGAAGATTTGGGATGCATAGGCAACCACGATAATGTAAACCCCCATTCGTACCAATTCTCCATTTCGAGTCTACATTTTCACTAACCTGCTCTCTCATCTTCACCAATACCTCATTGTCCCCTTGAGCTGCAATAATCCTGTCATCAATGAGTGACTAAACCCGAATATGTGCTATACTTTCGAACAGCTCCTCTACCGGAATTTTTGCTCAAAGTCTTGCACGAACTCTACCATATCCCACTCTGCTATCATTAGCGGAGCCGTAAATGTTATTGTCTTCTTGCGGCTCAACGTGTCTGCCAAAAGGTTGGCCTTGCCAGGATGGTAGGAGACCTCGAACTTGAAGTCCTTCAAGGTTTCCATACATCGTCGCTGCCTCATATTCAGGTGCCTCTGCGTGAATATGTACCTGAGGCTCTTATGGTCGCAAAAGAGCTCGAACTCCTCTCCATAGAGGTAATGTCTCTAGAGCTTCAATGTAAAGATGACGGCCGCTAACTCCATATTCTGCATAGGGTAGTTTTCTTCATGTTTCCTTAACTGTCACGATGCATAGGCAAAGACCCTGTCCTTCTGCATCAGAACACAACCTAAACCCACACGAGAGGCGTTGTTGTATATCGTATACTTAACCCCTTGCTCTGGCAATACTAGCACAGGGGCGGACATCAACTTGTCCTTCAGCTCCTAAAAAGCTACTTCGGCCTTCTTGTTTCAGCGAACTTGAGATCTTTCCGAGTTAGCTGTGACAATGGTCTGGCTATCTTGGAAAAACCCCTAATGAATCGACGGTAGTAGCCTGCCAGGCCAAGAAAAATCCTCACTTCGGTAATCGAACCGAGCTGTTCCCAGTCCTAAACCGTAGCTACCTTAGCAAGGTCCACAGCTATCCCTTCCTTGGACACCACATGTCCTAGGAACTTCACTTCTTTCTTCCAAAAGTCTCACTTCTTGCATTGCGCAAACAACCGGTTCTTTCTGAGCGTATCAAAGACTGCTCGTAAGTGCTCCTTGTGATCTTCCCAACTCTTGGAGTATATCAGGATGTCATTTATAAACACAATGACGAATTGGAATAGATATGGCCAAAACACACTGTTCATCAAGTCCATGAACATGATTGACGCATTCGTGAGTCCAAATGACATCACAAGGAAATTGTAGTGCCCAAAACTAGTTCTGAACACTGTCTTCTGCACGTCCTCATCCCTGACGTGCAATTGGTGATACCATGACTGTAAGTCAATCTTCGAGAAATACTGTGCCCCCTTCAACTGGTCGAACAGATCATCTATCCTCGGTAAGGGATACTTGTTCTTCACTGTCACCTGGATCAACCTATGATAATCAATACAAAATCGCATCGAACCATCTTTCTTCTTCACAAACAGCACGGGTGCTCCCCAAGGAGATGCGCTAGGCTGTATAAAACTTGAATCTAATAGGCCATCAATCTTTCTCCTCAATTCCTTCATTTCACATGGAGGCATGCGATACGTGGGTAATGAAATGGGTGTCGCACCAGGCACAAGGTCGATCGTAAAGTCGATCTCACGCCGGGGAGGTAATCCTGGTATCGTCCTAAACACGTCCTCAAAATCCTGAACTACTGGTGTGCTTTCAAGTGTCGGACCACTATGATCCTTCAATAGGGCAGCATATCAAAGAACCTGGAAGGGGCAACTGACCTGAACGAGGAAAGTGAAGGTCGTGTTTCTGGGCCCGTGCGCCGTCACCAGTCGGGTCTCGTAGTCGATCTCGGCCCTCATTCCATACCAAGGATGACATTGAAATGGTGTATTGTGGTGACAATCAGGTCAATGCATATAATCCTTATAACGTCTCGAAAAAATCCGTACAAGGACCCGAGTACCACCTCAGGTAGAAATCACCCAAGACCAAAACCTTTATAAATTAGGTTAATATTAGCAAGTGCTAAACTAGAGTGCTTATGAAATTAGCACTAATCACTTTAAATATGATCTGCAAGACTCAAACCATGCAGTATCATTAACGCTACATTACCCTGAAATCTAGAATCCATCCCTAAACCTGGTTGCTCTCGGGAGCATCTTGAAACTTTGTATCAGACCTGGACCGCACGTCAAAAATTCGATAACCGCAAAACTATACAATTATGACCACATCACTGGACTTGACAACCTCCTCAAAAATCAAGTCCTAATTGTGTCTAGAAATGCACAACTTGAGCTTGGAGCAAAGTGTGTGAGAAACGTGAATATATTTAGAAGTAAATTCTGAATTTAAGTAATCTGAGTCGTGTCGCTTGCGGGCCAAATATAAGGATTTAGACCGTCAGAATCTGACCCAAATACACCCTCGGATCAGGAGAAATGTCCCACACATGTCGGTGTACTTGTGACCCTGATCGAGTGACCGTGACCGTTGAACTGAAACGAGTCCGCCACGGTCGATCTGCAAACATGATCGGAATGAAAACTCAACCTGACCTAGATCCATAGTCAGGGAGCTTAAGTCCGACCACACACAGAAAAGGGGCCACCAGAAGTACTCTATTGGGCTGAAATAGACGCCCTTTGGATATAACCTAAGTATACCTTGGCCCTGGGGCCATTCCCATCAAACCTGGGCCTATATAAGGACCTTAAACCCTCTCTCTCTCACCTCATACGAATTTGAGAAACCTTAGGAGAGAGAGAAGAGAAAAGAGAAAGGAAAAGAGAGAAAGTAAGAGTGAGAGTTGGAGATTCTTCCTGGGATTCGATCCCGCTACTCCACGCGCTCAACCGCCATTCCTGCATCGCTATACAGGTGATTCTGACTCCGTACTTAGGTAAGAAAACCTAACCCTAACTTGTCTTAGGGTTTTCGACTAGCGTAATAGATGAATTAGCTAACCTATTCCCTGTTATAGGTTATTGTGGTGTCGTAGACAAGACTTAACTTTTAAAACTGAGTTCGCTACGAGTCTACCGGCGAAATGTGCGGACTATAAATATTTAGTTAATGGTTTTTAAGGCTTTCAATGCCAGTTAATGATTTATGACTGACTTGAATTGTTATCACATGCTTAGGCACGTTGTTCTCGCACTTTATACATATATATGAACTATATTGAATATAGTGTATTCTTGTGTTTGTCGAAATGTTTGTATGAGTATGGATTCTGGATATGGCTTTGCCATGATTAACTGTTGTAGACATATGGTTGAGGTATACGTGACTATTCCTTAGTGAAAGGATTTTCCCTAATACTTGCTA
This sequence comes from Magnolia sinica, assembly GCF_029962835.1. Lineage (NCBI taxonomy): Eukaryota > Viridiplantae > Streptophyta > Magnoliopsida > Magnoliales > Magnoliaceae > Magnolia > Magnolia sinica. The sequence continues at coordinate 28,886,854 of NC_080583.1, forward strand.
TTGCCTACATATGTCATGCATGTTGGAATATGTAGTCTAAGTGTTGGTAGAAATGTCTGAATGAACAAGTGTGAAATAAATCGTACTTTATATGGGCGTTGAGAAGAGATTTTCAATTACCTTAACGATGTGTATGATTTCCTCCATGTAACTTATATTCTTTGTCTGTTTTACTTAGACACTGCATATGTGTAAATTCATGTTTAAGTTGAAATCCATCAAATGCTCACATGCTTGTATGATTGGAATTGTTGATCCGTTACTGTTCTGATTAGCTTGTATGATTATCTGTTATAATTGAATGTGTTTGAGACTACAGAATAGTCCAGGCAATCGGTAACAGGCATTGAATAGGTGGCTGAAGTTGATTTCGCCACATAGGACGTGATCGATGAATCCGAGCTGTACTTGGGATGTTGGCAGTGGTTAGGCCACAGGAGTGCTTACACACTTCATGTCAGTCAACTCAACGTGCGCTCATACTAGTCGAGCTCGTCACTCAGTTGTTTGTTAAGTTCTCTTAGATGCATCTTTCTCCTTGAATGGATATATATATATATATCATCTTTAAGAAAATGAATGGACGACATGGATATAACACATACATCATGGTGGGGCCACCTATTATGAGGTTTTTGTTTTGCCCAATTTTAGAGGTGAAATTCTGACTCTTTTGCAAACAGTAAGAACTTGTTATAATTATAATTTTACCACCATTTACATGCATTTATACAAAACCAAACAGGCCCTCTGTGTGCTTTCCTAGTAAGTGGGTTGGGTAGTTTGTATTTTTGTAGTTGGTTTTGTGTGTCCTGCAGAGTTTCCAGTTAAACCATGCTGTTTGTGTTTCTGTATCTTTTTTTCTTTTTCTTTTTTCTTTTTTCCTTTCCCTTACTGAGTTTACCATTCATCAGAAGAGAGAGAGAGAGAGAGAGAGAGAGAGAGAGAGAGAGAGAGAGAGAGAGAGAGAGAGAGAGTAATTACCCTAGCAATGGTCATTGCAGAATTGAAAACATGGCTTCTCCTAAGCTTGTGTTTGTTTGCATCAAATTTCATGAAATTCTGCACCAAATTAGACTGATTAGTCATTGAATATAATGAGATTTCTGATTTGATGCAACCAAACACACCTTAAACAATGGTCACTACATAATGGAAATTTTTATATCCGCCATTAAATGTTATAAAATAGAATCAGGCACTTCTTTCTGCTATTGTTTTAGTCTTGGAACTACTCATCATGATGGTTGTTGCTGGTACCTCTTAGTCTAGATCCTTATACGAGGCCTAGTTAACAGCAACTAGTCCACGAAATGCAATGAACATATTTTGACTTTTACATGGCTATGACATTATAGTATTCCTTCTCTTTAGATTTCTTAATTTTATTTTTAGAAGATGTTTTCAGCTTTAAAGCTTTCAAAAGAAGAAGAAGATGTTTTCATCTTTACATTTATGAGGTAGCTCCCGATGATGTTGATTTCTTGTGGCCACATGGAAGTCACAACTCATTGTTCTTTAAATATCTATACTGAGACTGATAGTTGTGGGTAGCAGGTTTGTGCTTTATTTCTCTAGTCAGTAAGCCTTTTGAATTAGATGTTTGTGTTGGGGCATGAGGAATAACATTATTTCATGACTCCTATTCTTTTTATGCAAACCATTTGGTTGTTTGATTTGAAGTCCAGCAAACCATTTGTTTAATTGGGGTTGGGCCCATATCTCCAATGGGGGTTATTCATGTGTGACCTTGAGGTTGTGGGTTCAATTCCAACTTACCTACTTATAACAAAAAGGTCAATATTTATGAAATACTTCTACACATGGATTCATTGATGCACATTGCCGCAAATTAGGCCTTGTTTTATTTTCTTGTAGCATTATTCATCTAGGAAAGAGGTTTATAGTAAGCTCAGGTTTTTAAGTATGGTTAACTTTTCACTTTGTACAAGTGGGATCCATAGGTTTAGTGGTCCAAACGAATGCCTGGATCCACTTTGCGATGGCCCATGCATCAAAAACCCCCCCATATAGGAAAATCCTAACCCTTTAACATGTGTCCAGCACGTGATGTTGAGAAAATAAGTGCAGCACATGCTTAACTTATTTCTTGGTAATGATTTCTTCTTCTTCTTTTTTTACTTTTTCTTCTTTTAAGTTATAAATATGCGTCCTTATTTCAGGATGCCTTTGCTTTTGAGAGATGAAAAGCAAAAATGCTCAACTTCTCTATTGCAGATAGGAAAACTCCTGTTCGGTTGGCCCGTGATTGGAAGGTATGCACACTGTTATAAATTATTGTAATGGGAGTAGAACATCTAACTGCCTGTGGCCCGATTTATATATATATATATATATATATATATATATATATATATATATATATATATATATATATATATATATATATATATAGTTTTTTTTAACCTGAAAATGCTGGTTTGAGTTAGCATAGCCACTTTTAGGTCATCAACTGTTTGTCAAAGAAATTAGTTACAGTTCTTGTTGTTTTTTACTATTGTTTTTGTTTTTCTTTTTATTTTCCAATGGTGCTACCAAAGAGCATGAAGGCAACCGAGGATGAAATAATTTACGAAGGTAAGGAAACCACTTCACTTTTGAACTTTGGTTGCTATTTATTTTCCTTGTAGAAATTGTACCTTGCATTAGGAAGGAACATGCCGGATTGGCCTAATATAGACCCATTGACAGGCCTAGCTCTAATTTACCTACATGTTAACAGACCTAACCTACTTTTGAGGTGGGTTTAAGCCAATCTAATTGGGTAGTGGGTTGGGTTTGAGCTAGAAATTTGTCCATTTAAATAATGGGTTAGGCTGGGGTTGAACCTACCTAATGGATCGAGCTAGATGACCCTACATAGGTTACTAATGGGTTGAGCCAGATGACCTAGCTTGACTCCCTAAAACCCAAAACAAAAATATAGATCAAAAGTATGGATAAATTTATTGTCCTCACCCAAACTCAACATGATTTCTTTGGTCTAACTGATTGAACCTGAGCTCATTAAAATTGGGACAAGTTCATAGGGTACACACGGCTTCGGGTACCAATTGGCAGCTCAGATTTGGATATGAGGCCAGTATCGAGTATCGACCTGTTAAATTAGTGGGTCGACTACTTTTGATTTTGACCTAACCCAAACCAGCCCAAATTTTAATGGGATAGGTTTAGAAAATTTTCTGTTTAAATAATGGGTTAGGCTTGGGTTGAGCCCTACCTACCCACAAGGTTATTAATGGGTTGAGCTAGATGAGCCAGCTTGACTCGATCCAAAACCCAAAACAAAATAAAGAAGAAAAGTATGGATGAATTTATTGTCTGGACCCAACTCAAGCTGATTTGTTCGGTCCAATTAATTGAACTTGAGCTCATTAAAATTGGCTTGGGTTTATGGGTCAAGTTCATCCAGTACCCACGGTTTAGAAATTTGTCTGTTTAAATAATGGGTTAGGCTTGGGTTGAGCCCTACCTACCCACAAGGTTATTAATGGGTTGAGCTAGATGAGCCAGCTTGACTCAACCCAAAACCCAAAACAAAATAAAGAAGAAAAGTATGGATGAATTTATTGTCTGGACCCAACTCAAGCTGATTTCTTCGGTCTAATTAATTGAACTTGAGCTCATTAAAATTGGCTTGGGTTTATGGGTCAGGTTCATCCAGTACCCACGGTTTCGGGTGCCCATTGGCATTCATATTGACTTTAATGCGACCCGTGTGATAAACAGGTTGAATTTGGACCCATTAAATTAGTGGGTCAACTCCTTTTGATTTCAATCTAACCTAACCTGGCCCAAATTTTAACGGTTTAGGGCTAAGTCCAAAATTGGGCCTAGGCCAAAGATATCAAGAGTTTTTGTAGTTTTGCATCCACCACTCGTAGTGGGGTCCACACTACTACCACTTTAGATTTGTGAACAATGGGCCACAATAGCTCCCAAGCTCATCCTCCTTGCTTTTTATGATGAAGAACATGTTTTTTACTTTCTAGCAGGATACTGCCCTTTTGTCCGTTCTCCTTTTTCATCTCCCTCATTATTCCCTTGTTCCAATTCCTGTTGCTAAGGAGGTTGTTGTTCCTCTTTGCTGTTTATGATGAAGATTATCATGAATTTTGGTGAGTGGGGCTTGGGCTCAAATCTTTATGACTTGGACCTTCTAAATTTTCACAGGCTGGGCATGAACTGATCATCCAAATGGGAGACCATGAGTGCTTCCATTACTATTCAATTGAAGTTCAGGCCATCAGATTGTAAATCTGGCCTAAGTGAGGCACAACCAACAGTTTCAACTACAGACAATGATTGTATGACAGTCCCAGGTTGCATACCTTGACCATCTACATGTCTAGAGTGCATATCTGGCTACATCATGGGCAACTACATATAGTGGTTATCCAATTGGCCCAAAGGGAATATTCAAACCTTCCTGCCGTCCGCAGTGCATTTATGTAACAGTCCATAATCACTGGATCGATTCTTGCCAGGTTCGGGTCTAGTTTTGTAGACGACACAAGTCTTATATATGCATGGGCTTAGCAAAACTCTTAGAGTAAGTTGTTTATGAGGATGTCAACAGGTTAGATTCGAGTTGATTCGACCCACATGTGAACTTAACTAACTGGATTCTTGTAGAAATCAGATCTAGTTTCGAAGACCCGGGCCCAGATCCAATCACTTTTATGAATCCGTTAGGCCTTTGCATTCAGGGAACATGATGGTGGATCAGTAAAACTTTTGTTTATGAGTGCACTAGGAGCTGTTGGAGCTATCAGTGAGGGAAACTCCATTTTTGTGTAATTGGTTGGCTTAGGTCTATCCCTTCAAGAAGCTGAATATTTATCAGTTACAACCTTTAGGTGTTTGTTGCTAATACAGTGTATTGAAGCACCCTCTTGCTAAACCATGGAAGTCAGTTTGGTTCCCATGGTTCAGCAGAGTGGCTGCTATTCGCATATTGTTACTGCATGTACTTCATTTGGAAAGAACATACTGACATGAGATGCAACTCTTCTAGATGTTTCCCAAGTTACTAATGTCATTAGAATTTCGGGACCTCAGTTGTTTTTCAAGTTCTATTGGATGCATCTTTCTCCTTGAACGATTTTTTTTTTTTTTTTTTTTTTTAATACTTAGTGAATGTGTTAGTTTTCTATCGCTCTTGTTATGGATAGTACTGACATGTAAATGCTGGATAGGATGTTGATATTGTTGTTTATTGTTTGATGTCCATTTTCTATCAACACTCTCTCTCTCTCTCTCTCTCTCTCTCTCTCTTTTAAAATAAATTATTTGTGAATATGACTACTTAATAGGCATTGAAGCAGTGAACAGTAGCCTGGAGATCAGGATGCATCATTGATTGGATCTGTGAAATATGTAGTGTGTTAGGAATTAATTTTATGCATATTATATGTGGTGCCAATGAGGTTGAGTTCACTTTGTTCACTGCTTCAATGCCTACTTCACAGGCATTGAAGCGGTGAACAGTAGCCTGGAGATCAAGATGCATCATTGATTGAATCTGTGAAATATGTAGTGTGTTAGGAATTAATTTTATGCATATTATATGTGGTGCCAATGAGGTTGAGTTCACTCTGATTGAAAAGCAGAGTATGTAGGTATTTTCTTTGTTCCAGGCATAATGCAGTTTTATTTGCTATTTTACAAAATTTAGCTTTTAACGTAAGAAAAAGGATGCTATCTGCACAATTAGGTAGAGAAAAGGCATGCAATAGAAGGATGTCATTGTTAGCACTTACATACAAGGCTTGTGGTTTTCCTTCTTCATAGTCTACTTTCAGTTGCAAGATCCTTCTAACCAGGTGACGCTCCTGCTTCGAAGCACTCTCTGGACTAGTGTTTCTGCCTTTAGCTTTCTAGTTGTTTTTTAACTTGCTAAAATCTAGCTCTTGCACCCGAACTTGCCTACCTATAACAAAAAAGTCAATATTTATGAAATACTTCTACACATGGACTCATTGATGCACATTGCTGCAAATAAGGCCTTGTTTTATTTTCTTGTAGCATTATTCATCTAGGAAAGAGGTTTATAGTAAGCTCAGGTTTTCAAGTATGGTTAAGTTTTCACTTTGTACAAGTGGGATCCCTAGGTTTAGTGAATATGTGTCCAACACATGCTGTTGAGAAAATAAGTGCAGCACGTGCTTAACTTATTTCTTGGTAATGATTTCTTCTTTATATATATATATATATATGCATGCTTATTTCAGGATGCCTTTGCTTTTGAGAGATGAAAAGAGAAAATGCTCAACTTCTCTATTGCATATGGGAAAACTCCTGTTGGGCTGGCCCGTGTTTGAAAGGTATACACACTGTTATAAATTCTTGTAATGGGAGTAGTTTCTTTCTTTTTATATATATATATATATATATATATATATATATATATATATATATATATATATATATATATATATATATATATATAAGATTACTAATGGGTTGAACCAGTTGATCTATCTTGACTCCCTAAAACCCAAAACAAAATAAAGATCAAAAGTATGGATAAATTTATTGTTTGGACCCAAACTCAACATGATTTCTTTGGTCCAATTGATTGAACCTGATTGAACCTGAGCTCATTAAAATTGGGACAGGTCCATAGGGTACCCACGGCTTCGGGTACCCATTGGCAGGTCAGATTTGGATAAGAGGCCAGTATCAACCCATTAAATTAGTGGGTCAGCTACTTTTGATTTCGACCTAACCTAAACCGGCCCAAATTTTAATGAGCTAGGTTTAGAAATGTCCGTTTAAGTAATGGGTTAGGCTTGGGTTGAGCCCTACCTACCCACAAGGTTCTTAATGGGTTGAGTTAGATGAGCCAGCTTGACTTGACCCAAAACCCAAAACAAAATAAAGAAGAAAAGTATGGATAAATTTATTGTTTGGACCCAACTCAAGTTGATTTCTTGGGTCCAATTAATTGAACTAGAGCTTATTAAAATTGGGTAGGGTGCATGGGTTGGGCGTGGTTACCCATTGGCATCCCTATCGACTTTAATGCGACCTGTGTGATAAACAAGTCGAATTTGGATAGGAGGCTAGTATTGACCCATTAAATTAGTGGGGTCAACTCCTTTTGATTTCAACCTAACCTAAACTAGCCCGAATTTGGATAGGAGGCCAGTATCAACCCATTAAATTGAGAGTTTTTATAGTTTTGCATCTACCACTCATAGCGGGGTCCATGCTACCACCACTTTAGATTTGTGAACAATAGGCCCCACTTTGTACAAACCAAAATCCTTAGCACTATTGTACAATCTGTTGGCCCATCTATATGAGTGTACCTTGGATTTTACAAGGCATGTACCTGCCTTCGATTAGGGTTGTCAATGGGCTGGGCTCAGGCTAGACACATTTAAATTTTTGAAAAAGCCCAACCATTTGGCACAGTTGAAAATCTGGTTGAAGCCAATCGAGGCCCAGCCCATTGACAATGTTATGTTCGATCATCGATGTACTAGTGGACCCCACATGAGAAAAGCCAATCTTAAATTTTCTGCTAATATATCTTTTAATTTAATTATTAATTATTAATTATTTATTTTATTTATTTTTTAAAAAAGATTTTATTTACCTTACCGTGATTTTTCACATAACCTACCTTGAGGTTCTGTTAAATCCCACATTAGGCCCAGGGACAAAAAATCAGTTTGACATGTGATACAAGTAGGCCACACCAAAGAAAACCATTGCGAGAGACAACGACCCTTGATTTTTAGAGGACCAAAAGTCAAACGTATACTAAATTCAAATGGGCCACAACAAGGGAAACAAGTTGGAGGGTGGGCGTAGTAGCCCTAGCCACACCTAGGGAAACAAGGAAATGATTTGGAAGGTGGGTGTAGCCCTGAGAGATTTGGACATTGTTTTCAATCATGTAGTCTACCTGAATCATAGATGGGGCTGATTTTTGGGCCCTGGGCCTGAGGTGGTTAGGATGGATTTCAATATCATCACGGTGGGGCCCACCCTACCTTCCAATGATAATTACTTAAATTAATTAATGGAATAGCTTATTAAAAACCTTTTTTTAAAAAAATAATTGTATTATTTTGTAAAATTCCCTTCCTTATTTTAAATGAAGCTCATGTGGTATATAATATGAGCCTGTCTCGGCTTGAGGGTTGGGCTCGGGCTTAAAATGCAAGCCCAGTTTTCAGTCTAGTGGGCTTGGACCGTGTATAGCCCAGCTAAAATGTGGCTGACCGGCCTATGACTGTTAGAAGGGCAATTCTGTAATACAACAACTTAGGCCTTGCTTCCAAATTGGCCAGCGATGGAAAATGTGTTGGTGCCAGGTGGCCCGCACCATTGTGTTTTTGTTAAATCCACCATAACCACCATACGTGTCATCCTATTTTAGGTCCAGGAACCAAAATCAGCTCGATCCATTATTCAGGTAGACTATATACTATATGTTGAGAAAATGTTTCTTTTTATATGGCCCACGTAAATTACATATGAGCATGAATATTGGGCCCACATTCTAAGTTTTGGTGTGGCATCTAATGGTTAGAGTGGATTATATAATTATCATGGTGAGCCCTGTAAAAATCAAAGGTGGACCTTCTCTCCCAAGTCTTTCTTTCCATTGGTGTGCCCCCTTCATTAGAAGTCAGCCCAGTGTTTTGGCTCTATGTTTAACATGAGATTACACATCTAATGGTGGGAGTGGATCTTACATATACATCATGGTGGGCCCTTTCAAAAGTTATGGTTCCACCTCGGTAAAATTTTTCTTTTTGATGGTATGAGTTTAAACAGTTGGACCACAAGTTATGGTCCACCTAATGGGTAACTTCTAATTTATTAAGCCAATGAGACCTCCAAGCTGTAAGCAACATTTTTCATGAAAATCATCCATGTCCACTCATCAAGTGGCTACACTTCTATTTTGTTATTTATCAATGGCTATAAACTGGTTTTTATAATATGTTGGGTCCAACCGGAAAATGATGGATGCCCCCACCCTTGATTTCTTAAGGTCCCACTATGATGTGTGTATGTGGAATCTGCTAAAAAAAAAAAAAGAAGGTACCTTGATTTTTATTTTTTTTATTTTTTTTAATGGGGACCTACCTTGAAGTCCATTCTAGATCCACTCCACTCCATTTAAATAAACGTGTAAGCCCAAAAAAAAATAATATCAGTTTGACATGTGATTTAGGTAGGCCACAACAAAGAAAATCGTTGGGAGACATTCACCCTTGATTTTTAGATGATGCACTGTGATGATTATATGATGTCCACTCCAATCATTAGACTCTACACCGAAATTTAGGCCTAGGGCCCAAAAGTCAAATCTATATATGATTCAAATGGGCTACACAAATGGAAACGATTTGGAGGGTGGGCATTGTTCTTGACATTTTTTCCAATCATGTAGTCCACTTGAATCATAGATGGGGCTGATTTTTGGGCCCTGGCTGTGGGGTTACGCACTTGGTGGTGGTCGGGATGGATTTCACATAAACATCAAGGTAGTGCCCAGCCTAACCTTATATGATGATATTATACTTAAATTAATTAATGGGTAGCGTATTAAAAACCTTTTAAAAAAGGTAACTGTTAATGAGTCATTTTGTAAAATTCCCTTTCCTTTTCTAATTGAACATTGTTTGGTATATAACGGTGTGTGGGGCCCACCTGAGTTCCCATGAGGTCGAGCTATGTGAGCCCCACCGTGATGTGTGTCGAACATCAACACCGTGCATTTGATGAGTTCCCTTTAAATTATGGGATATCCCAAAAATCAGCCGTATAAGGACCTCAGGTGGGCATACTATCTAAAATCATGTGAAGACATCCCTAAAACATATAAAAGCACTTGGTGGGGCCCACCTGAAATTTGGATGCGTGAGAACTTGGTCTGACCCCTCATCCAAGCGGGACACACATAGGATGGGCTGGATTTGTGAACCACATCTCGGTGGGCCCAACAAATGATTGTGAATGTTTTAATCGGAGAGTAACCACTTTGAGCTTTTGTATGTGGTGTGGCCCACCCAAGTCATGGATTGACTTGATTTTTAAGCCTGAGACCCACCATGGAATGGTGCATTTGGCTGATGGGGTAGATGTTCGACACGCATCACGGTGGGCCCCCATAGCTCGACCTGATGGGAAGTTCCCATGAGGTCGACCACATAGAACCATTTCCCACACACACACACACACACACACTTATTACAGGATGCATTTGCTTTTGAGAGATGACAAGCGAAAATGATCAACTTCTCTATTGCACATGGGAAAACTCCTCTTGGGCTAGCCTGTGATTGGAAGGTATGCATACTGTTGTAAATTATTTTATATAGGTTTTATTTATTTATTTATTTATATGTGAAAATGAATGCTAGTTTGATGCAGCATAGCCACTTTTAGGTCATCAACTTTTTGTCAAAGCAATTAGTTACAGTTCCTGTTATTTTTTTACTTTTCTTTTTATTTTCTAGAGGCACTGCCAAAGAGCATGAATGCTACGGGGGTATGAAATAATTAACGAAGGTAAGAAAACCACTTCACTTTTGAACTTTGGCTGCGGGTTTGAGTCCCAACCTGAATGGGTTGGACTTAGGCCTAATATAGAGCCATTTACAGGCCTAGCTCTAATTTAAAATGGGGTTAGCCTCAGGCCTAGGTCAGGTTGGCCCGCATGTTAACAGACCCAACCTACTTTTGAGGTGGGTTCAAGCCAAAATACTTGGCTAGTGAGTTGGGTTTGAGTTAGAAATTTGTCCATTCAAATAATGGGTTAGGCTGGGGTTGAACCCTACCTACATAGGTTATTAATGGGATGAGTTAGATGAGCTAACTTGACTCGACCCAAAACCCAAAGCAAAATAAAGAAGAAATGGATAAATTTATTTTCTGGACCCAACTAAACCTAATTTCTCGGGTCCAATTAATTGAAATTGAGCTCGTTAAAATTGGGTTGGATTCATGGGTCAGGGGTTCATCGGGTACCCACGGTCAAATTCGGATAGGAGGCCAATATTGACCCAATAAATTAGTGAGTTGACCGACTCCTTTTGATTTCAACCTAACCTAAACAGCCCGAATTTTAATGGGTCAGGGCTAGGTCCAAAATTTCAAGCGGATTCTTAAGTGGGTCTGGTATGAGGACCAAATCCCAACCCATCCCATTTGCAACCCTACCTGTTGGGCTTTTGGGGCGAGCTTAGGCTTAAAATTCAAGCCCGTTTTCAATCAGGCCTAATTTGGATAATGTTACCCTGAGCCTACTAATTAGGATTTAGAAAGGCAATTTTGTAATATATATATATATATATATATATATATATATATATATATATATATATATATAGAGAGAGAGAGAGAGAGAGAGAGAGAGAGAGAGAGAGAGAGAGAGAGAGAGAGAGAGAGAGAGAGTTTCTGGAGCTTTGCATCCACCATTAACATTGGGTCCACATTACTACCACTTTAGATTTGTGAACAATGGGCCACACTTTGTAGAAACAGAAATTCTAAGCACTATTGTACAATCTCTTGGCCCATCCATATGATTGTACCATACTTGGATTTTACAAGGCATGTGCTTGCCTTCGATTAGGGTTGCCAATGGGCTGGGCTCAGGCTAGGCACATGTAAAATTTTGAATAAGCCCAACCATTGGGCACAGTTGAAAATATGGTTGAAGCCAATTCAGGCCCAACCCGTTGACAATGCTACGTTCGATCATCAATGTACTAGTGGACCCCACATGAGAAAAGCCCAAAGAAGGCCGCACGAGGATTAGGTGGCGTTGCCCAGCCACCCCCAACAATGATGGTGTGGTGATGTGTTCTTCATTTTTGGGACTATGCCCCGAAATGAGTTGGAAAAACTGATGGACGACATGGATATACAACACATGCATCAAAATGGGGCCCCATAACGAACCACACATCACCACACCATTATTGGGGTGGCCTGGGCCATTTGATTCGCGTCCAAAAAAGGCATTCAATTTCCTTTTGAAAATTTTACAAAATACTACCTCATTTACATCCTTGCTTTTCAGAAATGCTTTCAATAAACCGAAGTTGGGGCTACTTGTGCAAGGTGTAGGTGGGCTTGACTGTGATGTTTCTGTGAAATGCATCCCAACCATCAAGTATATCATCCCATGTTAGACCTAGGGCCCAAAACTTAGCCCCATCCATGATTCAGGTGGACCACATGATTGGAAACAGGGGTAGTACATGGCAATGCTCATCCTCCAAACTGTTTCCCTGGTGGGAGCCATTTGAATTACGTATAGGATTATTTTTTATTGGGTTGTAGGCCTAAAGATTGGTGTGGATTCTAATGGTTGGATTGAATTTCATATAATCATCACACTGGGCCTATAAAAATCAAAGGGTGTATGTATCTTTTGTTGTTTTTTGGGAAGAGTTGTCAGAGCCAGAATTCAAGTTCGCCACGGTGATGTATGAATTTTATCCACATCGTCCATCCATTTTTACATATCATTTTAAATTATGACCCCAAAAAAAGTTAAGATTCAAGCCTCAAATGAACCACACATTGGGCATAAAATTCCTACCGTTGAAAAATACATGGAGACCACCACATGAGTTTTGTATCAAGATGATTTATTTTTTCTTTCTTTCAATTCACCCAAGTTCATATGACCATATCAACAGGTTGGATGGCAAATAAAAAACATGGTGTACACTAAGAAGGTTTCAATGGTGTACGTCCTTAGTACCACTGATTCCTGTGGTGTGGTCCACTTTGAGCGTTGGATTTGCCTTATCTGTCCCAACCACCGAACAGGCGGGGTTAGTACATAATCTGCGTCCCTTAATGTGAAATCAACCTCAACAATTAGGTGTGTAACCTCTTATTATTATTATTATTATTATTATATTTTTTATTTTACCTAGGAAAAAATTCAATCCCATCCCTAGTTCAGGTGGAACATACGATTGAAAACCTTGTACATAGAAAGCACACCTTCCAAACAATTTTCCATGGTGTGGCCCACATCAATCACGTATGGGCCTACGTTTTGGGCCTCAGGCCTAACTTTTGGTGTGCAATTTAATGGTTGATATGGATTTCAAATGAAGGTCAGTTCTAGGTCCAAAACTCGAAGTGGATTCTTAAAATGGGTTGTGTACGAGGTGCTTCTAAACCAAACCCAGCCCAACCCTAACCTTTGGGCTTTTGAGCTCCTAAAACTGGAGCCCCATTTTTAATCGGGCTTGATTTAGACTAGGTACAGTATCCTATAAGCTTGGCCCGGTCGATTAGTGTTTGAAAGGGCAATTTTGCTATATGTGTGTGTGCGCGCGCGTGTGCGTGCACACGCAAGCACATCATGGGTATTAGAGGATTCTACTTCTCATACTTAAACTAAAGATATTGAAAGTTTTAGGAGTTTTTCATGCACCACTCACAATAAGGTCCACATTATCCCAAGCACTTACTGCACAATCTCTTGGCCCATCTGTCATGTGCCACGTGCCTGATTTTGGTTAAGTTTATCAATGAGTCAGGCTTAGGCCATTAAAAATTTTGAATAAGGTCGACTGTCAAGCCCCAACCCAAATAGTTGAAAATCTGGCTAAGGCTAACCCAAGCCCAGCGTGCGATCATCAAACTTCTTGTGGACCCCACATGAGAAAACCCCAAAGAAGGCCTACACTAATTAGGTGGTGTTTCCTGCCTGCCCCAACAATGGAGCACTGATGCATTGGGTGTTGGGGGGGCCCACTGTGGTATCCACGCCATCCATACATTTTGTCAACTCAGTTTTAGGGCATTAATAATATTAAAAAAAATGAAAGAAAACTGAAGATCAAATGGACCACACCACAGGAAAAGTTGGATAGTGACACCCACAATTGAAAGCTTACTAGGGCCCATTGTAATAGTATTTGCCATCCAACTTGTCGATGAGGTCACATAGACCTAGAGATGAAGGGAAAGCACAAATATCATCTTGATCCAAAACTTCTGACCCTGTGTTGTATATCCATGCTGTCCATCAGTTTTTCTAGCATAGTATAGGATTGAATACCCAATGTTACGTGTGCCTTATATCCACGTCGTCCATACATTTTGAAAGCTCATTTTAAGGCATGATCCCAAAACTAAGCAGATCCAAATCTTAGGTGGATTATAATATAGGAAATAGTGGTAATGGATCATTAAAAACTTGTGTGATCTCTTCCGGTCTTTGTGACGGACCAACAGGTTGGATGGCAAATAAACATTCTGATGGCCCGCATGAAGTTTTTAATGGTGGGAATTCAATCAGTACTGTTTCTATGGGGTATGTCCACCTAAGATTTGAATCCACTTCATTTTTTAGTTCATGCCTTAAATTGAGCTTTCAAAATGGATTTAAGGTATGGATGCAAGGAACATACATCACAGTGGGCCCTACAGTTAGAGATCAACCGACATTGAATTCACCCAAACCGTATTTACATGTTTCTTTTTCAGAAAGGATTTCAATACTAGTTATTAGATTTGGCAGGGGAAGCATGCCCTACAGTTAGAGATCCACCGACATTGAATTCACCCAAACTGTGTTTACATGTTTCTTTTTCAGAAAGGATTTCAATACCGGTTATTAGAGTTGGCAAGGGAAGCATGCAAGGGGTGGGTGGGTCATAAAATCCAACCCGACCATCAGGTCTCTAATCCAATGTTAGATAGATTCAGGGCTTGAAAGTCAAAACTCAGCTATATCCATGATTCAAGCACATCACATGATTGAAAGCATGGAACAATACTTCCCCTTGAAACTATTTCCCTTGATGTGAGCATTTGAATCACATTTAGGTTTGATTTTTGGGTCGTAAACGCATCTAATAGAGTTAATTTTATATACTCATCATAGTGGGTCTTATAGAAATTAAGGGTGAATATATCTTTTAATTGTTTTCTTTAGTGTGGCCCACCTAAATGATAAATCAGTCCAGGTCCCTAACGTGGGAGTAGATTTCACATGTATATCGCGGTGATCAGTGGGCTCCTTAAAAATCTAGTGGGCAACATGAACTAACTATTCTTAAATTTTTGGTGATATATTACTAATAAAAAAAAAACAACTCTGGATGGAAGATGGAGTTAATGACGGTCTTGGTCCATCTCAGTTTCCCGTCGCAAAACAGAAACGACAGAATGGAGTCGTCGCTAAATTACGACGGATTCAATCCGTCGCTAATTAACGATGGTGTTACTACAATTTATTGACGTGTATGGTCCGTTGCAACTCACAGGAGAAGATTCGCGACGGTCTTGGTTCGTCGTAGTTTGCTGTCGCAAAAATGGAGCGACGGATTGAATCCGTCGCAATTTAGGGATGGTGTTCTAAATTTTGTGACGGTTATGGGCCGTCGCAAGTCACAAAAGAAGCGTTGCGACTTTGCTTGTCCGTTGCAGTTCAGTCACAAAAATGAAAGTCTCGGATCCGTCTCTCTAAAATTTAGTGACGGGTATAGCCTGTCGCTATTTGTCAGAGAAGATTAGCGACGGTCTTAGTCCGTCGCATTTATATCACAAAAATTTTATCGATGGGTATGATCTGTCGCTGAGGAAAATTTCCAAAATTTCCATTGCACCCTTTTGTTTTTTTTTTTTTTTATTTTTTTATTTTATTTTAAAAATTTTTGTTAACTTCTTTGTACACTTATTGTCAGTTCACACTTCACTGTTAGCCACCCCCACTAGGGAATTGATTCACCTAATAATCATTCTTTATATCAAATGTATTACTATTCATTCCTATATTTGACAAAATGCAGTACTTGTGTAAAGTCTATCTTGAGGTCTTTTTAAGTATACAATTATTATTATAGGAGCAAACTTCTTGCTCTAAGCATTTTGATTTTATTTGTTGAAAATAAATGATAGATAAAAAAGTAAGAAATCTTATCGACTTGCGACAATGTAGAGCTTGAGGGAAAACACCCAATTCCTTGACTCTATCAAGGCAATTGCCAAGACAAAATAAAATGTCACAAATCTCAAGAGATACATAGGTAGTTACATTGTATCTATTTCCTTCAGAATCGTCCGCTCCTACTTTGAACATTCAAGCACAAAAAAGAAGCATAGAGGATATCAAGTATGGTTGCTGAAAGAGCCTTTTTTTCTAAAGTGAAAACCAAAAGATTCTAATAAAATTCTGGTTATTTTCACTTATTTTTAGCCGGTAATCTCTGATTTTAATTTTTCCTAAAACCCATTTTAGGGTTCTCTTATGCTTAGCTAATCGACTAAATTCCATGTTAATCTAATCAAAAATTGCATGACACAAACTAGAGTTGCATAGAATGTAATATAAAACATAATGGAAAAAGATCCTAGAATGTATATTTGTTGCATTTTGAATTTCTTGCACTTGATAAACAAGCAGTTCTTGTAAAGAGAAGTAAATGCATATATAGCATACAAGTAATAAATAAGACAAGTAGAAGTTAACACCATGAAGAGTATGGTTAAGGTTTTGAGTAACACAACCATATAATCTGCCAATAGCTACGGTTATAATCCATAGCCAAATGTCTACAAAATGGATGGTGCAACTTGCCGAATGCAAGGGTATTTTCGTCTGAAAATAATGTGTCCGTACATAATGGTTTAGTTTGGGAAAGTAAAGTTTGGGAGCGTTTGGAAAAGACGGTGGGTAAAAAGGTGGGGTTTACAGTCGGAAATTTCTCTACCAAAAATGAGAGGGATAAATCTCAGGTGGAACACACCACAGGAAAATAATAGTGATTGGATATCCACCATTAAAATCCTCCTAAGGCCCACTATACTGTTTATTTGACATCCACTCTGTTGATTAGGTCATACATACCCAGATGAAGGGAAAAAACAAAGATCAGCTTGATCTAAAACTTATGGCCCCCCAAAAAAGTTTTTAATGGTCGATGTTCATTCAACATTGTTTCCTGTAATGTGGTCCACTTGAGATTGGGATATATCTCATTTTTGGTCTCATACGATAAAATGATCTAGAAAAATAGATGGACGACATGGATGAAACGCATACATCATGGTGGGGCCCATAGAGCACCGACCACCAGCCATTGGCTGGTGGCAAGGGGAGTAGCTAATCCGTTTCCTTCTAGAAGGGTCTTGCTTGGGGCCACTGTCTGAGTGCATGACATTCAACCTATCTAGAAGGGTCACCGCACTTTGAAAGTTGGACACCCAAAAGACAAACCTACCTCACCATCACGTGGGCCACCACATGAAGTTGGAGGTTTTCAATTGATGAGTGTGGTCCCCATGATGATTGGATAAGCCTGATTTTTTAAGCATCCCATCATCAGGTGGGGCCCATTAATGGGCATATTGAGTGGAATTCAATATGCCCACAACACTGTGGGCCCCATAGGTACAAGCAGGTGAACAGGTAAGTGTGAATGGTATTGTCAATGGGCCGGGTTTAGGCAGGGTCAGGTTTAGAGCATAACAAAAGGATGATTAAGTTACAACACAATATTCTGGTCCAAGTGTCCAACAATTTATAGTGCCAATGAATATGAGTTAGTTTCAAATCTATAATTATGGTAAATGGAAAGCGGAGAAGATTTTATTCGTCTGCTTTTTGTGTCATTTTGAGTAGGTGGTATGTACAGATGAAATTGAAAGTGACCATTTCATACTTCCGATAGTGAATGAGCCATGGTCCAAAAATCACAATATTTAGAAGATTGGATCCCTTTAAATATTAAAACTCTAAGATAAAACATCCAACAATGGCTCCTATTGAGGAAAAGGATCCTTTATTAGATGGTGGGAATGTTGTCTGCGCAAGCAGACGGGCCCTCTTTGTAAGACCCGACCTGAGTGCTTGTGAATGTGTGTGTGTGCATTTCATTTATCTTGATCCCGCCGTCCTACTGGTCAAATCTCGGCGACCCGTGACCTTCGGATAGTGTTTGTGGTCATCCTTAAGTCTGGTCATGTAGACTTGTGTAACATCTTGGAAAAATCTGTAAAAAGACCCGAGTACTACCTCAGGCAAAAATCACTAAGGACTAAATCCTTTAGAAATTAGACGAAAATTAATTAAGTACTAAACTGAATTAATCGCCGAATTAGCTCGAATCACTCTCTATACGAATTGCAAGACCCAAAACTAGAAGAATCGCTAACTCTACATTTCCTAAAAACCTAGGATCAATCTCAAAACCCAGTTTCTCTCGGGAGCACATTGAAACTCCGTATCAGACCTGGATCGCGTGTCGAAAGTCCAATTACCATGAAACTATACGGTTATAACCGCCTTACTGGGCTTAACAACCATCTCAGAAATCAAGTCCCAATAGTATCCAGAAACACACAACTTGAGCCTGGAGCGAAGTGTGTGAGAAACACGAATATCTTTAGAAAGTGAACTCAAACATAAGTGAATTGGGCCGTTCGCTTGTAAGCCAAATTTAAGGTTTCAGACCATCAGATTTTGACCCAACTACACCCTTGGATCAGGAAAATTTCCCAACACAGGTCAGTGCACTTGTGGCCTTAATCGAGTGGCAATGACCGTTGAGCTGAAATTGATCCTCCGCGGTTGATCTGTAAATTCGATTGGACCAAAAACTTAACCTAACACAAATTCATTGTCAAGGAACTTTCTCTGGACCGTATGTAGGAAATGAACCTTCAAATGAGCTCCGTTGGCCCGAAACAGCCACCCTTTGGCTATATCCTAAGTATACCATAGCCCTGTTGCTAGTGACATCAGTTCTGGGCCTATATAAGGGCCTTAACCCACCCCTCTCTCATTCCATACGAATTACCAAACCCTAGGAAAGAGAAGAGAGAAAAGAAAAGGAGAAAGAGAGGAGAAGTGAGAGAGAGTTGGGGTTTGTTGCTGGGATTCGTTCCCACCACTCCACGTGCTGAATTACCTCTTCTATATTGTTATACCGGTGATTTCGACTCCACTTTTGGGTAAGGAATCCTAACCCTAATCTACTTTAATCTACTTTAGGTGTCCAGATAGGTAAAATGGTGAAATAGCTAACTTATTTCGTGATTCAGGTAGCCGTTGTGCCGTAGACGAAGTCATAGTGTTCGAACTGAGTTCGATACGAGTTTACCAACGGAAGGTGTGGACTATAAATATTTAGGTTATAGTTTTTAAGGCTTTCAATGTCAGTTAATGATTTATGACTGACTTGATTGCTATCACATATACTTAGATACGATGTTTTCCACGTATTACATATATATATATATATATATATATATATATATATATATATATATATATATATATATATATATATATATATATATATATATATATATATATATGAACTATGTGGAAATAAATGCATTCCATATGTTTGTTTAAATGTTTGTACGAATATGAAATTATGATTTATGCTTACCATAATTGTTGTTTGGGAACACATGATTGTTGTACGTGTGGCAACTCCCTTGTGAAAGGATTTGCTATAATATATGTTTTAACTAATTTATTACATGTATGTGATATATGTAGTCTAAGTGTTTGATAAAATACTTGAATGAGAAAATGCTTGTTGAAATGTATTTAATGAGAGTGTTGAAATAGGATTCTCAATTCCCCTATCTATAGTTACAGTTTCTTTCATGTAACTTATCTTACTATTACGTGATTTATAGATGAAATGCCTATGTATAATAACATGTGCACTATGTCTTTGTTGAAGTACTCAAATAAGATTTATATTTAAATTGGTTATCACATGCTATCTCAGACTATCACATGTGAATGCTATTGTTTTGAAGTGTGATTGAGGCTACGAGGTAGTCCAAGCAATTGGTAATGATTTCCGAATCAGTGGCCGAGGTTGTTTCACCACACAAGACACGTTCGATGAATCCGAGTCGTACGTTGTTTATCAACAGTGGTTAGGCCACGCGGAGTGCTTACGCGCTCCATGTTGATTAAGTCAACGTGCGATCGTACCAGTCGAGCTTGTCAAGTAACCCGATTGGCCTAATGTATGTTCACCATATATAGATGCTACTGCTTGAATCTAAGATATCACTTACCAGTGAAAAACCTGTTTAACCTTAGTACCACGATCCACCAAGATTCATGAGCCGGGTATAGTGGTATGGGACACCGTGGTCGAGCTGGCGGCCTACGCTGGGGTGACGAGCCTCCACATAGTGACCAGTGAGTAACCCAAACTCGTGAGCTGAATACGGTGGTATGGGACACTGTATTCGAGCTGTCGGCCTACGATCAGGTGATGAGCCTCTCGTAATGACCTCGAGTATACACTAGGACTACGCTAAGGTGACGAGCTTTTCCGTAGTGACCTCGAGTATAAACTAGGCCTGCGCTGAGGTGACGAGCCTCTCCGTAGCTACCTAAAACTGCCTATCGTATGTGATTAACTAGGATTAACGACCCTAGATAGATCATCGTTTAGGTCAATGATACAAAGGGAGGTACCTTAGCTTTCTAAACCTGCTGTATAAATAGGTTTAATTAAGAACTTAGTTAATCATGTACATGCACTGCATTGCATGTGCCTTTGGCATTGGAGTTGAGTACAGCGGGAGTGTTGCATGCGTGACCGTGAGATGATGTCGTAGAGGGAGTGCAGGCGAGGGCATACATCATTAATACATATCATCCTTGAATTAACCAGAGTATTTAGGAATACTTGTTGTATTGCTATATCATTACTACTTGATTAAATTGATAACATGTTAACCTTTACCTTATAGCTCCACTGAGTTGATCACTCACTCCCACTTTGGGACGGTATTTTAAAATACCAACCAGACTCTGCTGTAGTTTTAGGTGATGCCAAGGCTTACGAGGCGGAGCTTGACTTCTATGACGACGACGAGTTCTCCTACCTGGAGTTGTGTCACCGGGGCTATAAGGATATGGATTAGATGACATTACATTTCATTATTTTGTATATTTTGGAACTAAACATGTAACTATTTAACCTGGTATCATGTTCATACTCTGGGGACTTACGACCACTTATATGCTTTATATACTTATCACGGTCTTTCGCTTGCGTAATTTAACTGTCTTTGGAGTATGATATGTTATTTTGGTATAATCCCATTCATGTTTAATGCACTAATACGGATAACATTTAATCATCATTATCTATATTTTATAAGTGATGCCTTAAAACTTAAGAGTTGGGCATCTGCTCGAACCTCGATTTTCAGGGCGTTACAACTCGACTCGGATCGAGCCGAAACCTATGTCATCTTGTTCGCATCGTCGTTGCGGTTCCAAAACCATGTCTTGTGCGTCCATCTGATGTGTGGATCATATGTTGTATGCATCTCATTTTTAGCCCTCAATCATGATCATGTGGCCCACCTAGGAGTGGTGTACACATTTTTCTATGATGGTTCATCCCTTGGTGCAAGTTCCAACACACGCTTACCACACCACCCAAATCCCATATCCTACACTACCCACCACCCATAACCCTAACCTATAGCCTCCATTAGGCTTTCTTTTGCTAGCCTATGATGAGTTTCTCTACCCCATGAAACTCTTCCCTAGAGAGAAATGATGGAACTCTTATCTAGGTGGTCTCTTTTAGAGAGACTATCATTGCTTTACTACAAGCTCTTTCCTCTCTCTTTTGTCCCTCATTTCTCCCTTCTCATTTCATTCTCCTAATCTAGAGAGAGCTTGGACATCCCACCATTCCAGTCCCTTTCTCCCCCATTTTCTCTTAATCCATCCATCCCAATCCCATCTCATCCATCAATCTTGATTCCTTAGAGCATTTGGAGCTTGATGATCTAAGTTTGGAGGAAGATCTTAAAGGTGGGTGAGGTATATGAAGCTTCTTCCTTCTCTTCTTCTTGCATTTTCTTTCTAGGACATTTGGTAGGATGTAGGACCCACCAATCCATGGTGGAGGTCCTATATCACTCCATGATGAGAGGCCAAAGGCATATTCCATACATGTACGTTTCTATGGTGGGCCATTCTCCATGGACCCACCATGATGGATTTCTTTGATCTAGGATCTTGTTTGGTCATCTAGACCAAAGCATACATGTTAGGGATAGCATTAGCAACTTCCTTGGATTGTAAGATCACATGCATACATGATCTATGAAGGATGGATGTGTGATTGTAATGGTGGAGGATTCATAGTACCGGAATCCTCCCCTATGGTCGTTGATCTCTCTCTCTCTCTCTATTTCTCTCTCTCTCTCTCTCTCTCTCTCTCTCCCTCTATCTATTTCCTTCCTCTAATTTTTTTCTCCTGATGATTGGTGGCCCACTGATGTGCCATAAACGTCCCAGACCCTTAGATTTTTAGGACATCCAGGCCCACTAGGTTGGACGTCCCTATGCATGTTGTATGCACGGGTTGGATGACCCCAAATGCTTGATTTCCTTGGAGATCTTTGGTTGGGAATGGGTCTGAAATTTTTGTAGTCCATATAGGTGGACCCCACTTGCATTATTTGAGCATTATCCTCTTTTAATTACCTCATACATTTAATTTAATCCAAGTGTATGTTGCTGTATAGAATTCTCTGGACAGTTTCTGGTTGATTTTGGACAAGATTTTGGGACTGTTTGGAGAATTTTTCTTACCTATCAAATATACTTTTACCGATCCCATCTTGATGTCCCCCAAATTTCAGCCTCATCTGACCTTAATTGAGGACCCAAAGGTGTGGCCCAAGTGAGGTGGACAGTCTGGATTTTCTGCACTATTCTAGTAACATGTCAGTTTGAAGATCTTTGATTATAAAATAACTTTTGCATTGGTGGGCCACTTTTGTGGCCACCCTACGGTATACCTATGAGGGGATGTAAAAACCATTTTTTTTTTCAATTTTTGGAGGCCTTTAGTCCACACCATTGGAAGCTCAGATCAGGGCCAGCCTAAATTCTGCACTAACCAGATTTTTGGGCCAATAGTTTTCTTTTAATTCAAATAAATACTTTCCTAAGTCAATAAAATCTTAAATTTTTCCAGGGGGTGGCTCACCCATGATCAGTGTTCAAATTGTCGGCGATATTATCGAAATATCGCCGATAATTTCGGTGTCGCTGTACTGGCGACACCAAAACCCCAATATTTCGTTTTGTTTCCAGATTTCGCCGAAATCTCGCCGATATTATTGGTGTTTTTAAGATCAGGACGACATATTGCTGTTCCCACCAACCATGGGTGGGAACTGTAGCCACCAACCCACTTTTATCGATAAAAGGGGGGGTTGTCAGCGAAAAAATCACAAAAAACATAAGAAATACTTGTTTTTTCGCTCGGATTTGGAGGAAGACGCAAGTTCAGCTGCTCTTAAGTGCAGATCGGCATTTTCGATAAGATTCAACCCTAAAAATATCTTTTTTTCTCGTCGAAAAATCCTCTGCAAGTTACGGAAACCGCTTGCGGGCCGAGATCTTGTTCGAAAATAGAGGTTTTGTTTGATTTGGGATGAGGGAGAGAGACTTTCGGGTTGAAAATCTCGGAGAAATCGGTAGGAAGGAATGAAATTTCAAAAATTTCGATAGGGGAGAGGGAATTTGGGGTTTTTATCGCGAATTGGGGATCGGGAGGGCCGCGGGCATGAATGGGGATGCGTACTCGGTTACTCGGTACGCTCTTATCGTACCGAGTAACGCTGTTGGGCCCACCGAGAATGCATCTAGTCTATCCATGTGGTCCATTCATTTTTCCATATTATTTTAGTGGTTGAGACCAAAATTTAATGGCACCAAAAGATCAAGTGGACCACACCATTGGAAACAGTTTGAATAACGACTTCCACCATTAAAACTTTTCTAGGGCCCATAGTGATGTTTATTTCTCCTCCAACCGTTCATAAGATCACACAAACATGGATGAAGGGAAAAAACAAATAGAAGTTTGATCCCAAACTTCTGTGGCCCCCAAGATATTTTCAACGGTAAATGTTCAATTTATACTGTTTCCTATGGTGTGGTCCCTGTGAGGTTTGGATATACTTATTTTTTAGGTTCAAGGCCTAAAATTATCTGTTAAAATGGATGGACGGAGTGGATAAAATACATAAATCATGGTGGACCCCACAGGTGGGCTTGGACGGTGCAACCTCACTTGGTTGCACACCACCCCACCACGGCTTGGGCAGCTTGGGCTTTGGGTGCATGCTGGTGCTATGTGGGCCCCACCATGATGCATCTGTTGTATCCATTCTGTCCATTAATTTTTAAATATTATTTTAGAGCTTTAACCAAAAAATGAGGTAGATCTAAAACTTAGGTGGGCCACACCACGGGAAAATAGTAGTGATTGATCCACCATTTAAATCCTCCTAAGGCCCACTGTACTGTTTATTTGACATCCAATCCGTTAATTAGCTCATAAAGACTCAGATGAAGGGAAAAACCAAAGATCAGGTTGTTCCAAAATCTTTATGGCCCCTAAAAAGTTTTTAATGGTCATAGTTCATTCAACACTGTTTCTTGTAATGTGGTCCAATTGAGATTGGGATATACCTCTTTTTTTTTTTTTCTAAATATCATAAAATTATCTATAAAAATAGATGGATGGCATGGATGAAACACATACCTCATGGTGGGGCCCACAGAGCACGGCAGGGGAGTAGCCAAATCCCTTTCCGTAGCGCGGGGATCAGGGACGCGAATTTCGTGCGGAAGACTTTTCAATGCGCTGCCAGCTCAGGTGGGGCAGGTGGGGCCCACTGTGATGTTTGTGAGAAATCCTCTCCATCCATCGATTTTGTGATTTCATTTTAGGACTCCTTGTAAAAAATGAAAGGTATCCAAAGCTCAAGTGAGCCGTACTAAAGGAAAATGTGGTTTGGGAAATTCCTACCGTTGAAACCTTCCTGGGTTCAACAGTGATGTTTAGATGCAATCCATACCGTTAATAACGTCGGTACTATTGTGATGAACTGAAAACAAATATATTGGTATGAATTAAAACTTCTATGGTCCCACGAATATTTCAACTGTGGATGTTTAATTATCATGTTTTAAGCTCACTTGAGCTTTACATACGGTTCATTTTTGGCATCATGTCCTAAAATGAACTCACAAAACAGATGGACGGGGGGGATTTTTCACAAACATGACAGTGGGCCCCACCTGAGCTTGCAGCGCAACGCCTTCCAATTGGGCGCGGATTAGATAGTGACATGCTCAGTACGCTCTTACGATATTGAGTAAACTCTGTTGGACCCACCGTAAATGCATGTGGTTCATCCACGTTGTTCATACGTTTTTAAAGATCATTGTAGGCGTTGAGACCAAAATTGAAGTATATCCACACCTTAACTGGACCATACCATGTGAAACAGTGGAAATATTTATTTCTGCAGTTGAAACCTTTCTAAGGCACGTGGTGATATTTATTTTTCATCCAACCTATTCATAGGATCTAACAGATATGGATGAAGGGAAACAAACAAATATCATCTTGATCTAAAACTTCTGTAGCCCCCAAGAACTTTTCAACGGTAGAAGTTCAATTCACACTGTTTACATTGGTGTGGTCCACAAGATATTTTTATAGGCTTCTTTTTTTGGCTAAAGCCATAAAATTATCTGGTAAAATGGATGAATGGGTTGGATAAAATGCATGAATGAAGGTGGGCCCCACAGAGTTTACTCAATACGCTTAGGGCACCCAGGGCGCTGGGAACGGATTGGCTACTCCCGCTGACACCAGCCCCGTGGCTGGTGGTCGGTGCTCTGTGGGCCCCAACATGATGTATGTGTTTCATCCATTCCGTTCATCCATTTTTACAGATCATTTTACGGCTTGATACAAAAAATAAGAGGTATATAAATGCCAGGTGGACCACACCACAGGACAAAAATAATGAATGGATATTCACAATTAAAATCCTCCTAAGGCCCACTGTACTGTTTATTTGACATCCAATCTGTTGATTTGGTCATAAAGACCCAGCTAAAGGGAAACAATAAATATCAGCTTCATCCAAAACTTTTATGGCCCCCAAAACGTTTTTAATGGTCAAAATTCATTCAACACTATTTCCTATAATGTGGTCCCTTTGAGATAGAGATATACTTCATTTTTTTTATCATATATAAAATGACATATAACAATATATGGACAGCATGGATGACACACATACATCATGGTAGGCTCCATAGAGCACCGACCACCAGCCAATGGCTGGTGTCAGGGGGAGTAGCCAATCCGTTCCCAGGGGCGTTACTGAAGTGACGCCACCAAGCTTTGTGGACCCCGCCATGATGCATGTGTTGAATTCATACTGTCCATCCATTCGGAGAGAGAGTTTTATGGCATGAGAAAAATAATGAGATAGATCTAAAGTTTAAGTGGACCCCACCATAGAAAACAGTGGGGACAGTGATCCACCGTTCAAAACTTCCCCGGGGCCAAAGAAGTTTCCCATCAAGCTGATATTTTTGTTTTCACTTCATCTATTTCTATGTTAACTTATGAATAGGTTGGATCTAAAAAATACATAATGGTGGGCCTTATAAATGTTTCAACGGTGGGACCCGATTAGGGAAAAAGTGTTAAGCATCTATTGGCAGTATGGTGCACTTTAGCTGTATAGTACCTAATTAAATGCTTTTATCTTTGCCATCAAGCACCTTTCATCTCTTACACGTGTGCACGTTTAGAAAATCTGGACCGTTCATGTGTTGGGACCTGTTATTGATGGTCCATGGCCCATTTTCGATACTTGTCGGATATTCTCAGTATTTGATTAGAGAACTTGTTATTGCCATTGAATTTGTGGACGCTCCCTCTAATTGGCCTGGATCATCCATCCATTCAGTTACCAACGTTCTAGATCTCATGCTCCATCAATAGCTTTGAAGGATGAAGCAATATGCTCGATCTAGGAACCTGACTTATTCAGGTTACAGTTGGTACTTGTACAAGTAAGGCCCATGATTCAGTGATCTAAGCCATTGATATGGTGGGCCAAATGTGAATGCTCCATGCATCAAACTTGTGATGGAAGAATAAATACGTCAAGGTGGGCCCCATAATCAGGACCGCACTGTCGTGGATGAGGCTGGGGCTGCACATGCACATGCATTCATAAAGTAAAATTCAATCCGTCCGCACTTTTTTTTGTCGATTATTGCAAATTTGTATACTACTAGGGAGCACAATGTCGTCTGGATCGGGAAAAGGAGGAGCAAGGGACATAGGGTGGAAACATGGACGACCAGTGGAGGGAAATAAATATGGAGCCATATGCAACTATTGTGGCCAAGTGATACGGAGTGGGGGAGTGTCTAGGCTAAAAAAACATTTAGCAGGGGGATACAAGAACGTGAAAGACTGTCCAAGTGTAACAAGGCCAGTGAGAGAGGAGATGAGAAGAGTGTTGATTGAAGCGAAGTCACGCAAGCTGCAACAAAATGATTGGGCGAGGAATATGAGGGAAGAGCTACGAGGCACTAGACGGGGCGTAGATGCTATCGACGAGCATGATGACGACAACGATGAGGTGATCGCATACCCCGATGATTGTGTTACGGCTTGAGAAATAAGTGATTTTAGACAAGTGATTCGTGAGTCTCGGGCTTCAGAGTGGGAGAGGGAGCAAAGAAGACGGATTGATGAGAGTAGGTCGTCGTTTGGAACGTCTCGACATGAGGTTGGTGGGAGCAGCAAACGTTTTGAAGGAGGCAGCGGGCATGTCATACAATGGACGCAAAGCGCTCGTGTCCCAGATGCACCCATCGCAGGTGTTAATAAAAAAGATTAAAAAATATGTGGAGCAAGGGGCTTAGGGAGAAAGTAGGTGGTGCTACATCTAGGTGGTTCATCTCGAGCCATATACCAGTAAATGCAGCAGCTAGTCGTCACTTTAAAAATATGATTGAGGAGGTGCAACATGCCGGGCTCGGCGTGAAGCCTCCCACGCCACAGGAGATTCTTGGCGTCAACCTCGATCGGGAGCACGAGGAGATGTAAGCTTGGGTACGTGGACTCAAGCTAAACTGGAAGCAGTACCGGGTGACAATCATGTGTGACAGGTGGACAGGACCCACGAAATTGTCCATTATCAATTTCATGGTGTATTATAGAGGACAACCAGTTTTCCTCAAATCCATTGATGCATCGGCCAAAATAAAAAAGCACGAATACATATATGCTCTCTTAAAAAGAGTGATTAGAGAGGTTGGGTCCCAGAATTTTGTCCAAGTTGTGACGAACAATGGCAGTGCATTCGTTAAGGCGGGGAAGAAATTGATGAAGAAGTTCAATCTCTATTGGACCCCGTGTGTGGCACACTGCATTGATTTAATGCTCGAGGAGATAGGCCAAAGGGATTCTATCAAGAAGACTATCCAGGATGCGAGGAGAGTGACAAACTTTATATAAAATCACTCATGATTGTTGGCTGCAATGCGTGAGTATTGTGGAGGGGACATCATTCGACCAGACACGACACGGTTCGCCACGAACTTCATTGCACTCGACAGCTTATATAGGCACCGCATGGGTCTGAGAAATTTGTTCAGATCCGAGAAATACATGGAGTGGAATCAGAAGAAGACTGAGGGTGCAAAGACCTGTTCGAAGATAGTACTTTCTGATTCCTTCTTGGAAAAAGTTTACAACGTCGTTTCCTTTCTGCATCCGATGTACAAGGTCCTACGAGCCGTAGATAATGAGACGTGGCCTTCGATGGGGTCAATGTATGAGCTTATGAGAAGTATGAGAGAAGGAATAATGACTGCAATCCCCAGTTCGTATCAGTGGGTGATCAGTATCATCGATCATCGATGGACCAGGACCCTCGAGCATCCACTCCACCAAGCCGGTAAGTTTCTTAATACAATTGAGTACCTTAAGCATCACTTCTGTTTGCATGTTAATACAACTGAGCAACTAATATTTGGGTTTCAGCATACTATCTGAATCCCAAATTTCATTACAAACGTCGGCTCCATGAGAATCAAAATTTGACGATGGCTGTCCACGAGGTGTTCGAACGATTGTTCCCGGAATCAACAGCGCATGCAAATTTTGGTAACCAGGTAATGCAATAAATTTTCTTCCTTATAGCCTCTAGAAGTATGGGTGATTAAAAATAATGACCTGTGAATCCCTGTTTACAGTTATTGCGGTTTAGGGATGCGAGGGTAACATTCTCATCCGCATTAGCAAAAGCATCGACTGAAACGATAATGCCATGTATGTATGGTAACATAATTAGGTAATTGCATTTTTTATTTAAACTTCAAACTAAACTAAGCTCCTTATGGATATATAGGTGAGTGGTGGGCGATGTACGGAGTCGACACGCCCGCACTGCACTTATTGGCAATCCGCGTTCTCGCACAGACTGTATCCTCCTCACCGTGTGAGAGGAATGGGAGCACATAGTCACTCATATACACCAGCAAGAGGAACATGTTGGCATATGAGAAGCTGCAAAAGCTCATTTACTGCCACTACAATATGAAGTTAAGAGAGAGGCAGTTGCCGGTAGATCGAGACATGGAGGAAAACCAGGACCCATTAGACCTGTTGTCTATAGGTAACATGGCACAGATAGGTGATGATGATGAGGACCCACTTTATGAGTGGGTCAAATCAGCTGATTTAGATGATGCGGAGGGAGGCCCTGCTCCACAGGTAGCTGAGGGAGCAGCAGCTCTAGGTATCGACGTCGATCAGGTAGTATCCGAATAGAAGGCGGATACAGACTCCTTTGATCCTTTGGTGAGGAGTTCGGCACGTTTCAATGAGGGTGAGGAAGCATCTTCACGGCCCCCACCCCATCATCAAGTCGTAGTGAGTGATGATGATGATGAGACTCAACCCCCACTCAACACTGGTCCTGGGGATGACGACGACAGCGATGATGATGACCACGACGATGACGACGGTGATGAGAGAGGGGACGGAGGCACCGAGGGGTTAGGGGTGGCAGTGGTGGGGGATACACGATGGCTCAGAGCTAACGATCCGTTAGCCAGTTCACTGAGGAGCAAAGCTTTGACCATGCCACTCAGGACATGGACCATGGATCTCATCCACCATCTAGGGCGAGAGCATCGGAGCCCACATATATGTTCGAACGTCGTTCAAAAAAGAAAGCTGGATGCACCGCAGCTGATGCCCTCACATGCAGCTTGTCATCTATGGACATAAGTTCAGATCGGGGGAGCTCCACCTCTGTCCCACCTTATGCTTATGGGGGATATCATGGGTATGGCCATGACAGCTCTGACATTCAGTCACGCTCATCTACCCATGAGTACAGGCAGCTAGAAGATAATTCTTCAAGTAATGACCCTTTGACAGGTGGATATTCGGGATACCCGTACGACTGGCAGCAATACTATTAAAGAGTCGGGGTTGGACTTGATCTGTTCCCTCAGTACCCTGCTTAGGAAATGTTATTGATGTATGTCACGCAATTGCCACATCTAGGAGTACTCGTACAGTTTGGGGAGGATGACTATCAGAGGTACATAAGAGAGTTCCTCAATTGGTACGAGCAGAGGATGACTTGGGAACAGTACTGCCAATATGTTGGGCAACAGTACTACTCTCAACAACCACGGGATCCAGACAATGATTACGAGCCACCTCATCACTCTATGCGGGGATGAAACATGGCTAGAAATGTGTATTTTTTCAATTTATTTACTTTTGCATGTCTTAATTGTTGTAAGCTTGCATTTGTATTATATAAACTCATTTTGATTACTATTTGAGTGATTTCTTACAACAACGCATGCTTTTTGGCCCCAATTAAATGAAAACTTTTAATTTAATATATTCTTTTTGCAAATTTTTCATTCCTGAATATGTAAATATATGTATTTAGGCATGTCCTGAAGTTTCACTGAAAAATTCCACCATTTTCTCCATGTTTCCCCCCTTTTCCCTGCATTTTCGGTTATCGGCGATATTATCGGCGATAATGATATTATATCTTTATCTCTGGCCAGCGAAACTTGTAGCGACACCGAAAATTTGAATACTGCCCATGATAGGACCCACTTACCAAATTTCAGGGCCAACGGACCCCTGAGCAATCTTTGGCGAGGGCTGTACGTCCAAGGCTGGGACGTCCAGCATGGGCTAGCCGTCCACCCTCTTTTAGGCCCACCTTGATGTGTTTTGTATCCACGCTGTTCATCTAATTTGTGGTCCACATGGGACGTGGCCCACCTCTTAGTGGGACGTCCACATGGGGGCCCACTTTGATGCCTTTTAGGGGCAACCGTCTAGGCCTCATGACCGTCCACCCAGGGACGCCCAAGCCTACTGGGCTGCTGCTGGGCATCCAGTCCAACAACATGGCCCACTTGATATATGTGCTGTATCCACTCCCTTCCTCTTGTCTTAGACCTCTTGAACTTCAAAAGAATCCTACAGGAGTTCCATTAATCAAAACATAAAAAAGACATAGTTGATATCTACTACTTAAGCCAACTACATTTTGGGCCAAATCCCATCCTCTATTGAGTAAAGAGGAAAATTCCAATCAATGTGGTCGTCTACTTTTTACCATGGTGTGCCGTAACGGCTATAATGTGATAGTAATGGTGGCAAGTGTTACAAGTTATGGGGTCGTAGGGGGCATTACGGAAAAATGACCTGTAATGGCTGTCAGATTTGCTCAATGACCCTCAATCGAGGGGTCCTTTTCTTATATAGAAATCATTTTCCCTAATTACAATATATCCCTTAATTACAGTATCCCCTAATTACAGTACATCAGCATCTATATCCCTAATTACAGTAGCATCTATATCCCCTAATTACATCATAATATCTCCTAATTACAACAACATCTATATCCCCTAATTACAGCAGCATCTATATCCCCTAATTACAACATAATATCTCCTAATTACAATAGCATATATTTCCTAAATAACTATACAACGATATATGGTAGGTTTGACAGATTTGATCCTATTAACATCCCCCCACAAATTGATGTTGGTCGATCAGGAAGTATCAATTTGCCAACAAGAAACTGATGACGTAGTCGTGTCATAGCTTTGGTGAAGACATCCGCTATGTGAAGGTCGCTTGAGACATGTGGAAGAGAGATAACCCAAGTATCAACAGCTTCCTGAATATAATGGTAGTCCACCTCGATATGTTTGGTACTCGTGATAGACGGGATTGGTAGCGATCTGAATAGCACTTGTATTATCAGCATGAAGAGGAGTGGGAGTAGACCGAGGAAAATATATTTCAACAAGTAAGCTACGGAGCCACATAATCTCCGAGTAGGCTGCCGACATAGCACGGTACTCGAACTCAGTCGAAGATTTGGAAACACGATCCTATTTCTTACTCTTCCAAGAGATAAGTGAATCACCAAGAAACATAAACCACCCGGTAACAGACCGACGAGTATCAGGACATCCTGCCCAGTCAGCATCACTAAAAGTCACAAGGTGAAGAGGAGTACCAGTAGAGAAGAACAAGCCATGGTGAGAGGAACCCCAGAGATATCGAATAATTCGGTGAACTGCGGCAAGATGAAGGTGGTGAGGAGACTACACAAATTGACTGACTTGCTAGACAGCAAAGGAGATGTCAGGCCGTGTAATAGTGAAATAATTGAGACTACCAACTACTTGTCGAAACACCATGGGATCAGGAAGGAGATCCCCCTCCTCACATCGATACTTGACATTCACTTCTAAAGGGGTATCCACTGAAGAGGAGTCCAGCAAACCAGACAAGGAAATCAAGTCCTCTGTGTATTTATGCTGATGCAGGAAAACCCCAGAGGAATCGGACTGAACTTCCAAACCGAGAAAATACTGGAGAGGACTAAGATCCTTCATATGGAATGAATCATGAAGATGCTACTTAAGTTGATCAATGAGGGCAGAATCAGTACAAGTGATGACAATGTCGTCGACATAAATCAGAAGAAGAACGATACCAACAGAAGTCGTACGAAATAACAACGAATAATCATACTAGCTTTGGATGAAAGAAAATCGAAGTAAGGTAGCCTAGAACTTATCAAACCAAGCCCGGGGAGCCTGTTTCAAACCATACAGAGAGCGCTTCAGCTTACACACATTCGACGTTGACGACGAGCAGAGGCTAGGAGGAGGTGTCATGTAAACATCTCCTTTAAATCACCATGAAGAAATGCATTCTTTACATCCATCTGGTAAATGGACCATCCCTAAGAGGCTACAATGGCAATAATAGTACGCACAGTGGTCATTTTAGCGACAGGAGCAAAGGTCTCCTCATAGTTAACCCCATACTCCTGGCGATTACCAAGAGCAACCAAACGAGCCTTATAACGGTCCACAAACCCATCAGGCCGAAGTTTCATAGAAAAACCCACTTGCACCCAATTAGCTTGACATGAGAAGGATAAGGGACCATGCCCCAAGTCTGATTTTCTTAAAGAGCTTGAAGTTCTTCTTACATAGCCTTTCTTCAACACTCATGTTTATCAGCTTGTGAGTAGGAATTAGGAATTGGCACAGTTGATAAGGTAGCCATGAAGGAGGTATGAGGGAAACCATACCTATCTGGTTAATAAGAAGTACAGCCAGATCATCGAGGAGGATACAAAACAGGATCAGCTGGCAGATCAGACTTAGGAAGGGGTAGAGTTGGTCGACGACATTCATACACAAAACCAGGCTTGAAGCATTCAGAGGGGCACATCAAATCATAAAAGTGAGGAAGAATAGAAACTGTGGGAGATGATGTAATAGAACTAGGAAAGAAATATTGATGCTCAAAGATAATGACATTATGAGATATATGAAATTTATTGGAAGAAGCGTCATAGCACATAAATCCTTTTTGAGATAAGTTATATCCCATAAAGACACATTTTATACATTGCATAGAGAGTTTGTGACGTTGATGCGGAGGTAGATGCAAAAAATAGACACAACCAAAAGTGTGTAAGTCAAGAAAGGTAGGGTGCTGTTTATGTAGATGATAGTATGGAGAGTTAAAATTTAGAACTTTATAAGGCAACCTATTAATCAAATATACTGCTATAGCTAAAGCTTCAACCCAAAATTTAGGAGGAACAGAAGATGTAAGTAACAAGGTCCTAGCAACATCTAACAAATGTTGATTTTTGCACTCAGCCACGCTATTCTATTAAGGTGTATAAGGACACGAGCGGTGAAAAACAATTCATTTGTGACAAAGAAACTCAATAAATTCATGAGACATATATTCTCTACCAGAATCAGATTGTAAAGTCTTAATGCTAGTGGTAAATTGATTCTGAACATATGCTAGAAATGATTTGAAAACAGCAAAGACTTCAGACTCATAGCGGAGAAAATATACCCAAGTATGCCGACTATGGTCATCTATGAATGTCACAAAATATTTATAATGACCATGAGAGATGACAAGAGTAATGCCCCATACATCACTACAAACAAGGTTAAAGTAATTCTTTGCCCTACTCCCTGAAGAAGCAAATGGAAGAATCTTACTTTTTCCAATTTTACACGTAAAACAATCAAAAGACAAAGCATGAGGCAAAGAAGAATCTTTTTTTCCCAACGAACCAGAATTCAACAAATGAGATAAAACAACATTGTTTGGATGACCTAAACGTTTGTGCCATACTTCACAATTATTGGAGACAGTAGTATAAGCTAAAGAAACGATACAAAAATATTATAATAGAAAAGTATAATGAAAACAGTCTCCCAACTTTAGGCCCCTTCGCTATTGTCTTCCTCGACACCGGATCCTGCACATGACAACCATCACGAGAAAACTGAACATTATAATTATCATCTACTAATTGTCCAATCAAGATAAGACTTGTAGAAAGCCCAAGTGATACAAAAATATTAGTAAATGATGGTGCGATATCACCAACCCCAGTAATCGATAAACGATGGCCATTAGCAACTTGAATATTAGAAAACCAGTGTACTTACGAACATTGCTAAGCATATCCGGAGAACTTGTCATGTGATTGGATGCAGCGGAGTTAACAAGCCAAGATTGAGAGGGTATAGTACGTATAGTACCCTTACCTTGCAGCCCTAAAGTGAAAAATGCCGATACAATCATTTGCTATACCATTTCTGGTGTAAGGGCAAGTGTAGCAGTAGTGGAAGATGACACTGGAGTAGGATTTTGAGTGCTGGTTATCCCATCCGAAGTGTGGCCAGTAGCAGTAGCATGATAAGCATTCACGGGTCAGTTTTGAGGAAGTGTTGGGCATTCTTTGATGATGTGCCTCTTCTGTTTACAGTAGTTACAGAACTTTTTAGCACAGTAGGCAACAATATGCCCACAATCTTGGCAACTATAGCACTGAACTGTACGTATGTCTCGGACCCTCTCTTTGCCTTGAGCAGCGTATGTGATAACATTCTCTTACGGAAGCGAAGATTGAGTAAGAAGACGTTGTTCCTTTCGGAGAAGTGCTCCAAAACACACGTCAAGAGATGGTGAATGATCCTTGTGCATCAGGTTGGAGCGAATAGACTCAAATTCTGGCCTTAGTTTCATTGAAAACTGGTCTCTTTTGCTAACTTCATGGACTGTTTGAACAACAGAGAGGGACTCAACCGACACGTCAGCATACACAATGTCGAAAAACTCAGCCCAAAGATTCTGAAAACCACAGAAATATTTCTGAATAGAGAGTGTACCACGGGAATAGGCAGCAAAATCAATTTCCAACTGAAATCGCTAGGCGGAATGATCGTGATGATAAACCTTTTTCAAGTACTCCCACACCGATTTAGCCGTCTTATGCGCATTCTGAAATCTATCCTCCCTAGTCTTCCTAAATATCATCACACCTTCCACATCTCTGCAGCTATCAATCCCTACTTATTTGCTTTATAACTCAAAGCATTCAAAACATTCATTGTTCAACAGGTCGTGTAGAACTCAAGGAAGAGTGCCATATTGTGAAAACAAAGGTTTTACACCCTAGGTGAGGCATGAACTCTGCGCAGGATAGTTTTGACTGTCCAAAGTCGTCGTCAGTGTTTTAAATAGCGAATAGTGTGTGGCGTAGCGTTCACCCTTGATGCAGAACATGAAATTTAAATATGAAATGCAAGATTCCAGGCTTAGATCATACTAATTCAGAAACAATAATATAAAAATTCCACATCCCACACAAAAGTCTAAACATTCAAACAAGGGGAATCTGTGCGGGTCCAGGCCTACACAGGCTAGGACTGGATCAGTAAAATTATGAACCAAACGATGCTCAAAGGGAAATAGAAATCATCCACACATGCACAGTAACCAGTCCCTAATCCAAGGGATTCACCAATTCCAATTCAGAGAACCCTAGGGTGAGAAATGAATAGAAATTGGGAATTTAGGGCAATCTAGGGTTAGGGTTTATGAAAAACAAGTATGAGATAGTAAAAGAAGAAGGAAACCTGAACCAGAGGACAGCGTCCGCGTGCGGACAGTGGTTGGGGCCTGACACGTGCGCTGGTGGCCGGCCGCACGTGTGTGGGGCTCACGTACCCAAAAATCACCCTCTTGGGGCTGGTCGGCCAGGCCTGGGCTTCAAAACCCCAAAGTTTCACGTTGATCCGAGTTGTGGTCCGTGCGTAATGCTTCACCTAAGTTTCAGCCCTCCTGCAGGGCCATATTCTGGAAACTGGCTGTAGGGAGAAGATCTGCTGCAAAAACTGATGGACTCAAGGCGAGGATGGCTGTAGAAGGTGAGAGATATGGATGGAAAAGAGTAGGGCCGGATGGGGATAGATGTGGCTTCGCACCACGGTAGTTAGCCCTTCGAAAAGGGAGGGCTTCGCACCCACTTGAATTTTTCCACAACTCAGAAACTCAGAGTAGAAAAAACTTGCAGGAATTTTTTTTATTAAACTTCAATGAATCAAAAGAACTACAAGGGGTGCATATTTATATGAAAACCCTATACATCAAAACTCGCGCCATGTGCGCAACCTATCACTTAGCGATAAAG
The DNA here is from genome assembly GCF_029962835.1 of Magnolia sinica. Lineage (NCBI taxonomy): Eukaryota > Viridiplantae > Streptophyta > Magnoliopsida > Magnoliales > Magnoliaceae > Magnolia > Magnolia sinica. Next base: position 28,923,823 of record NC_080583.1, read on the forward strand.
TAAACCAAAATAAAAATCAATCAAAGAAATCTAAAGCGTTCATGATGTTCTAAATAACATAAATAAGCAAAACCTAAAATATGAACTTAATCTGACTAGCGGGCCCCGATCATGAGATCCCATGATGGGCTTTACTTGACTATCGGGCCCACTTCAATGAAGCAAACTCTGTCTTCTAACTATGAGGCCCTACTTGGACGTCGTCATCAATCCAAATCAATGGTGGGGCCCTCTTTCTTCTGGCATATGTGCGTAGGGGGGCAGCGTGCGTGCGCATGTGTGCATGATGTCCCTATCAATTCTCTCGGCTGTGAAGATTTTATCACTGACGAAATAAAACTCCTGAACCGCTCCAAGATGTCAGGATCAAGTCTCTGAAGCTCCTCCTCAGTGAGTCACGTGCTGTCTGAAGCTGAGCGTGACTTTCATTTAACCAGGTACTTCTAAAACCCGTTGTCTAACGTTAAAACTATCTGATGGTCCAGGATATCCTCTATTTCCTCTCTGGGTGTGTGAAGGCTAGGTATGGGAGGTAGAGGCTAGGAAGAAAGGTAAAAAAGAGTAGGTATGGGAGGTAGAGGTTGGGAAAATAGGCTGGGACGGGTAGGTATGGGACGTAGAGGCTAAAAAATTGGGTCGGGAAGGGTAGGTATGAGAGGTAGAGGCTGGGAAGATGGGTTGGGAGGGGGTCATGAATCAAGGGAAAGGTCTGGGGAATCATGATGGATAGGCGAAAGGCTGGACAATGCATCAATGGCCCCTTAAAATGCAACTAGGCCCTCCACAGTGAATGTGGAACTAATTCTTATGGAGGGTGGAAGATTTGCCATATATGCATTGAGACCGTTTCATTTTATAATTTTCAAGGGTCCAGCGCTACGCGCTTATAACTTACAAACGGCCCCTGGAGGATATCGCTTGGGCCTGATGCGGACCATCACAGAGTCCCTTACATGGAATTCCTTGAAATATTTATGTAGGTCTGTAGAAAATTTGTAATGTTTATTATTGGTAGTGATCTTTTGCCTGATTTCTTGATACCATAAATGAATGTGATGCACAAAAGACTCTACAGGCTTTGACAGCCTATGCAACAATGACATAGGGACAAGATCATAGGTTTCTCAAGTTTATAACTAGTAACGACTTCATAAGGACTGAGACCTCTGGACCTATCGACAGAACTATTAAACACAAACTCGGATGTAGGTATTACGGTGTCCCATGTTCTGCTATGCTCTATATCGCTACTAGGGGGAGACTCATCTGGTGGATCCTTAGGACAGACATCATGAAACTCATCCACTACTGGAATGACCTCAGTGAGTAACTCTACACTAGCCTCTGGTGCACTCTCTCCAGCCACAAGGCCGCACATGTTGTACCCCTCAAAATAGTCGTCTAGATGTCCCTCATGGGGTGGGTGCACGGGGGCACGCCCATAACTGATTCCTTGGCCAACTCCATTCATTTGTCTATCCTCCTGGCCACCTGCCTGAGATTGAACATCTACCCCAATGGTGGGGTTTGTCCTGGTGGAGGCCTTTATTTGAGTAATGCGCACATCAAGTTGTTCAAAGCATTGGTCCATATCCAAGCGCTTACCCAAAGACTCAATCTACTAGGATAGTTTATTTAGTGACTCTTGCAATCGTTCTATGTTTAGTGTAGGTTGCAAACCAACCACGAGCCGTACGTGGGGGCATACGATTGCTAACTCCCTCTAAGGACTTTCTATGACGACTATATGCAACTAAATGTGACTAAATGATCCTATGAGACAATATATGAGGAAAACTATACAGTGTTACTAAAATCCAGTAATATAGTTGTCGAAATAAAGGACTAACAGAAAGTTACAGCAATGTGAATTGCTAACTCCCTCCTAACAGAAATTCCAGCAACTAATATCAGGGACTATGGTCTTCTAACAGCTATATGCGATGAACTGGATGCATGAAGGACTCAAACAAACTAACCTTAACATGTAATGTATTCCCCTATAAGAACCCTAAGCTCTGATACCAAATTTGATGCAGAACATGAAATTTAAATATGATATGCAAGATTCCAGGCTTACATCATACTAATTCAGAAATAATAACATAAAAATTCCACATCCCACACAAAAGTCTAAACATTCAAACAAGGGGAATCTGTGCGGGTCTAGGCTTACATAGGCTAGGACTAGATCAATAAAATTATGAACCAAATGATGCTCAAAGGAAAATAGAAATCATCCACACATGTACAGTAACCAGTCCCTAATCCAAGGGATTCACCAATTCCAATTCAGAGAACCCTATGGTGAGAAAGGAATAGAAAATGGGAATTTAGGGCAATCTAGGGTTAGGGTTAATGAGAAACAAGTATGAGAGAGTAAAAGAAGAAAGAAACCTGAACCAGAGGATAGCCTGCGCGTGCGGACAACGGTTGGGGCCTACAGCAAGTGCGCTGGTGGCCGTGCGCATGTGTGTGGGGCCCATGTACCCAAAAATCACCCTCTTGTGGCTGGTCGGCTAGGCCTGGGCTTCAAAACTCTAAAGTTTCACATTAATCTGAGTTGTGGTCCGTGCGTAATGCTTCGCCGAAATTTAAGCTTTCCTTCAGAGCCAGATTCTGGAAACTGGCTATAAGGAGAAGATCGGCTGCAAAAACTGATGGACTCAAAGCGAGGATGGCTGTAGAAGGTGAGAAATATGGATGAAAAAGAGTAGGGGCAGATGAGGATAGATGTGGCTTCGTACCACGGTAGCTAGCCCTTCGAAAAGGAAGGGCTTCGCACCGACTTGAATTTTTCCACAACTTAGAAACTCAGAGTAGAAAAAACTTGTAGGAATTTTTTTATTAAACTTCAATGAATCAAAAGAACTACAAGGGGTACCTATTTATAGGAAAATCCTATACACCAAAACTCGCGCCATGTGCACAATTTATCACTTAGCGATGAAGTAAACCAAAGTAAAAAATCAATCAAAGAAATCTAAAGCGTTCATGATGTTCTAAATAACATAAATAAGCAAAACCTAAAATATGAACTTAATCCGACTAGCGGGCCCTGATCATGAGATCCCATGATGGGCTTTACTTGACTATCGGGCCCACTTCAGTGAACCAAATCGACGATGGGGCCCTCCTTCTAACTAGGAAGCCCTCTCTGGACGTTGTCATCGATCCAGATCGACGGTGGGGCCCTCCTTCTGGTGTACGTGCGTAGGGAGTAGCGTGCGTGCGCATATGCGTGTGATGTCCCCATCAACCCCTCTAAAGCATGAGGCATAAACTAGGTATCACTACTTCTAAATTTTTAATTAATATTGTGAAATTCATGATATATTGCATGAAATGTCTGATTAATAATGAAATTTAATGAACTTTGCAACCAAACACAACCTAAAATAATAGGAAAAATAGACAAAGATTAGGTATAAAGGTCAAGAATGAGGAACCTCACTGATTTAATACTATTACTTGTATTACTTTATTAAAATCATTAAGATTAACTAAGTTTTATTAAAAATGAAAAAAGTAACAAATCATTGAAAACATTAATTGATCTTAATGTTTCAATGAAAAATAACTTGTAGTGTAAGCTACGCAATGTGTACCATAAGCTATGCAGCATGTAGTGTATGTAAAATTAGCATGTAGCGTAGGCTACACATGACTAAAGTTATTTTCATGAGTTACATGGCATTAAGGCTAAGCTATGCTATGTAGCGTAAGCTACATGTTTGTAATGACCCTAGTGAATTTTACGGCTAGAAATTTTTTTTTGAAAGATCTAGACCATTCATTTTTTTCATCCAGGCATACATCCATCCATCTATCCATTAAAATAGGAAAACATGTGTTTCTTCATCGATCCGACCATTAAACCTGACATCCGACCGTTAGATTAACTAGTTGTGTTGTATACCTGCACATTTGGGCATCTAAACATTCCTTCATATCGATTAGCATGATCATGCATCCATTCGCCAAATCTAACCGTTCACTCAATTAATTATCAAGATATCAGGCCATCCAATGGATCAATTACCAATCCAACCATTCAATGGCGTATTCGATCATGCATCTAAGTATCCATCCATTCATGTATCTTCCTACACATTCTTTTTCCGTTAAATCAACAATTCAATCTTAAGATCACCTATTTACTCACAATCCAACCAGTAATTGTAAAAAGTCAGCCATATGTATGTATAGTCAAGACATTTCGATCATTACTTAACCATTCATTATATTCATTTGTATCACATGATCACACGTGGACCCTTCACATGTACACATTTTTATATATTATGCACACACACCCACACTAAAAACATGTGAATTCTATATGTGACACGCACACACATTTCAAGTGAATATCTCACACGTATAGGTGCACCACGTGTGTGCACCACACGTGCACACACCCCACGTTTGCACCTCGTGTGCACCAAATCTTCAAGAAGATTCCATGAAGCCCCCCTTAACAAAACCCCCATCCCCACCTTAACTCTCCCCATTTACCTTGTAACTCACAAATCCCATAAGTGCTACCTCTCTTAATTCTCTCTCTCAATTCTATTTAAAGGGGCTAAGACCCCCTCTCTTGAGCATTTACACGTTCAACCCCTTAGGAGGAGAGAGAGAGAGAGAGAGAGAGAGAGAGAGAGAGAGAGAGAGAGAGAGAGAGAGAGAGACCCACCTCTTATGCAAGGTGAGTAGACCTCCATTTTCCCTTTCCCAATTTATTTATTATTTTTTTTACATTTGATGTTACTGTCGTTTATACCTTTTATTCTTTTGTGTTTGATATGGTTTACATAGCTATTTTGATTGTTAAAAAGAGAGCTGCTTTGATGTCCACATCAGACCAATCCAGACCATTGATTTAAGGTCCAAAAATGCCCATAACCTACCATTATTTAGGCATTCAATGCTTTCCAATTGTCCCAAGTCTGGATGGTCAGCAAGGTGTACATGAAAATTAGTCTAATCAACCATATGATCCATATCATTATTAGCGCCCATCATGGATTGCTTGTGTTCCTTAAGAATGACATTGGTTACGAAAACTTAACCAGCCCATCCATGCCTTGGAAAAGGGATGGAAATAGAAAATGAGGCCAAGTAAAGGATGGATTGGATCAATGCTGTGGAACCCCCCATGGTATATGGCCCAAAAATAAATAAATAAAACTGAGGCAATCTTAATTCAAACATATATCAGTTATGTGCATGATTGAGCAAAATCTCTATCATATTCTAACTCTATGTTCTCAACAACATTGTGCTACAATCTATGTATTCAGAAAATAAATAGAGAAAAATAAAAACCCTAGGGGGGGGGGGGGGGATTTCCACAGGGAATAGTCCCGCCTCAAAATGGGGCGGGGGCACCTTGATGTCATAAAAAAATAATAATAAATAAATAAATGATCTTGCAATAACAGGCTGAGCTAAAGACGTGGGTGGGTAGACTAATATGGTGCATCCAATAACATCTATGTTTACTGTTGAACTTTGATGGATATCAAGCTGTCTGCATCTCCACCATACACATGGCAATCTATGATTTCATCTATACAGACCATTCATGCAATGGACCATATCCTGTATCACATAGATTGAATGACAACCATACGATTGGTAGCCTGCAAACAGATAATAAGCAGACAGAGGCCGAGGACACATGCACTAGTGCTTACACAATGAGAAAACCTTCATAGACGCGTGTTGTTATTTGGGCTATGGCCCATCTACAGTTGGATCACGGTTGGACCATTGGGATGAATTATCTGAATTGTGTGTGAGACGGGGAAAATTTGCCAGGTGGGTCTGCCTGCAGTGAACTTTGATTTGACGTAGAAAGTGGCCCATTTTGGATCAATGATCTGACGTCCAAAGCGGAGCATAATTGAGCCACTCGTTAGACATCAAAAGGGTCTAATTCTGGACCATAAAATCAACGTTCAAAAACATCAATCTGGACCTGCCAATCAGCGTCCAACCTGCCTAGATCTGCTGTGCATCAATGAGATAAAACTGGCCACAAATTCACGCTTCTAAGTCTTGAAATCCTGTACACTAAATCATGCTTGCTGTCCACCATCTCTTGTACACATATTAGTTACCCAAGTGAATTCACTAATTTATGTATTTGAAATCATGACAACTGTTTTATGAAATCCAGCGTACAACCTGCCACTGTTTTACACGTTTTCCGCTGATTTATGGTTCACAAACCACCTATTGTGTCCATTGTTGTATACTTATAAAATGCAAAACTGGACCTTATCTGGAACCTTGGACTGTCCAAAAATGGGACAGTTGGATGGTTAATAACACAGTCCAAAGATGGGTCCTGGTGGTCCATGACCTTAACGAAAAATGGTCCATTGATCAACTGTAGAATCTACCCATGCATGGATGGTCAATCAACCTAAAAAACGGTCCATTTGTGGATTGTTTAGTGGCCAACAAAAGTTCCAAACTTCGACCATGGATTGATATGCACATGCCACTTTTAATTACATTCATGCTTGTCAGTAATAACTAAGGTTTTAGTATGCACATGACGTATAATAGCCCGTTGGGTTAGCTACTATTTTGACATTAAATATGGTCATGGATTAGTGTACAAAAAGCCAGGATGTAGCTTGGAAATATCAATTAGCACAGGAAATGATCAACAATGTGGCAACGCTTTACTTTTCCATACTATTGTTTTGGAAAACCATGCACAATCATCATCTCCACAAAGGCATATCATTGGATTTGTAATAGCATGTCTTTGATTTGATTCAAAAGATCAAAACTGTGTTGATCATGAAATGATGATTTTAAATGAAAAATCTTATTTTCTTGTTCACAAAACTGAGAACCCGAAGATTGGAACACCGGAAAATAAGTGGGGTTATCAAATCCCCTGGATTGAAAATCCCTAAAGGTTAAGAGGTGGGGCAGCTTAGACCCCCGGGTTGAAAGTCCCTAACCCCAAATTGGTACTATTTGGACCTCCATTGATTGAAGCCAGTTGGGTAAGCACATTGGAAAGTGCAATAAACCAGCCACGTAGGCCGGGTGGAGTGGTAGTCTAATCAGCTAATGTATGAATCAATCTCCTCATTAGGATGTCCCGTATCTGTTACGATACGGCTGTATCGGCTGATACGTATCGGTAACGGCAGTGGCCGTTACGTGATACAGGGCCGTTATGGGGCACCCCCCGATTCTGTAGTCGTAACGGCCGTTACTGCCCCGTAACGGTTAAAAAATAGCTATTTTTTAAATTTAATTTAATTTTTTATTTTTTAAGGTCTGTTTTTTCATTTTTTTTGAAACTTCTTTCTCCCAAACTCTTACTAAATTATTCTATTACTATTTTCGACCAATCTTAACTTGATATTACAGACAAAAAAAACTTATATTAAGGATTTTCTTGATTTAAAGCTCCGTGGGCCGTTTCCAGAAATTTCTCAAAAATAGGTATTTATTTTTTTATTCAATGTTTTGCTTTTTGAATGCTAGAATATGATGTGTTAATTATAATATACGATATTAATGTCCATTTTACAGATTGTTGTTGTCATTTTATATATATATTTTTTTATAATTTTTTTCTATTTACTCACTATTTTCGGCCCTTTTTTAAATTTCAAAAAATTATTTTTTTATTGAATATTTTGTTGTTTTAATGGTAGAATATGATGTGTTAATCATAGTAGAACATGTTAATGTCCATTTAACAAATTGTGGTTGTCATTTTATATTTTTTTTTATAACTTTTTTCTATTTACGCACTATTTTCAGCCATTTTTTTTTAAAAATCGAATATATTACACATGTAAGATATTTTCATATAACATTCATTCTAATATATCTATGATTGATAATAGATAGTTAGAAAATTAAATATATAGGTTTTGCAGTCAAATCCAGGTTGTCTGGTTCATAAATTCATCAGACAATCCGATACAACTTCTCACCAAAGAGTTGACCGTTACACCACCATAAACATGTTCCAATTTATAAATGAATGCATATTTGGAATGCTTAGAATATTCCAAATTTAATCCATTTTTTAAAAATATCTTTTGGCAAAAAAAATTGCATCGTTATAGGCCGTTACGCCCCTGTATCACCGTTACGCCCCCGTATCCGTATCCATATCGGAAGGCACCGTTACGCCAACCGATACTAATACAGGATACCTTGCTCCTCATTGATCGAAATCGGGTGGATGAGCATATCTAGATACAACAGACCACCTAGTATAGGCCAGGTGCAGTGTTAAGATAGTTGAGGCCAACTGTAGTAAAGTGGCCCTGGTGTTCAAAAAGAACAGTCGTATTGATTGTTGTGGTGAATCCTTGGTGCATTGTAACATTCATTCACACATCGATTTATTTAGCTTCTTGCTTACACTTTCTTTCTTTTTTTAATCGCTTGCATCTATATTTACCGTTGTTTTTGGAAAAAAAGGTAAGTAGAAGTTTACTCACTGGACTTTGCAACTCACCCTGTTGGGATTTTAATTTCAAGACAAAGACACCATTAGAAGTATAAGAGAATGGAGCTGCAATTTCTTTAAATAATTCTCTTCATTAGCTGAATAAATATTGTATTGGATTTTGAAACCCTTGTAATAAGTGTGAAAGTGTGATTGGTCAATTCTCCACTTCGTAGAATGAAATAATGTCTCTTTAATTGTTGTGTAGAATGATGATGCTTGTAAGCTTAGAATCATGGGAATGGAAACCTAAAATACTTAAATCCTGCCATCGGCACGGTCTCAGGATCGAAATATGCCCAGGTGTCGGGTTCGAGGATTGACAATGTTACATAGTGAAGCATCGAAAGTGCTTAGTATCAAAAGTTCTTAGCATCGAAAGTGCCCAGGTTAACACTTTGTTCCATAGACCATGTAAGACCAAGGTATTCCGTAATGGCAACGGTGGTCGTAACAACCACCACTGTAACCTTATGATATGGGTCCTTGTGGTGTGGCCCACCCGTGATATACATACATACATACACACACACACACACATATATATATATATATACATATATACATATATATATATATATATACATATATATATATATATATATATATATATAAAATTGAAAAAAACAAAACAAAAAACCTACCCAATAATGGACCACTATGGCCTTTACAGGGGCATAACGAGCTGCTAAGACGGCCATTATAGGTCATTTTTTTTCTATAATGGCCGTTATGACCCCGTAACATGTAACAGTTGCAACCACTACCTTTACATAACGGCCTTTACGGCTCCATAACGGTTGTTACAGCACACCATGCGCAGGACCCAAAAGAATACAAGGGACTTCAAACAAACTGTCCACACCCTGGTTCAAGACTATGGAAAGGAAAGCATAGTCCTACCACAACTAAAGCACAAAAGGTGATAGGGTTTAGCAATACCCAGGTTAGCACTATGTCATGTCCTAGTATAGAGCACATAGGACTTTAAAAGCAAACACTGGTGCTCATATGTAAGCAACGGCTACTGCCCGTTGCATAGACATGCATAGTTGCATGATTAGGGTCTTGGACATAATGCAAGGGTGTTTGGAGTGTAGGTGTCACCAGTTTTTTGTTGTATTATATCAGCCGATACTATCAATATCGAGGCTTAGTGATACAAAACAACCAAGAAGTTACAGAACTTCTAGGTATAGTGCAATATATCAGTAAATATCACAACATATCGTGAAAATATCAATACATTGCAATATTTTCAATATATCGCAATTATGAACTTTCAAGTATCAACAATACAGTCGATACGTATCATAAATATACCTAGTCAGCACAACCCCCCTTCTAAAAAAAAAATGAAATCTCTCAATTTTTGTGCTTCCAATCTCTTCCTAAGCTGATTTCAACTAATTCTTTTCAATCTTCTTCAAGATTTTGCATGCTCAATCATGGATTTCAACTTCGGTTTGTGAATTTGGAGAAAATGTGGGAATTGAAAAAAAAAAAATCCAAAAAATTCCCCATTTCACCTATTTAACTTGCAATTAGAATGCAGAAAAATCACAATAGAGTGGTTGGAGGCTGATCTATAGAGTCACGGAAGGTTTTGTGGACTTTCAGACTTTCAGACCCTCTCCCAAAAACAGCAATACATTATGCAAGACATCAAATATTTCTCATACGATACCCAAATGTTTCCATATCCCAAGGGTGTGATACGTGAGTCAATACCGATACTGAAAACACCGGGTGTCACTAAGAACACTTTGTGGGACTCCACAAATTGGGCAGGACCCAAGGAAGAACATGAGGACCCCTTAGAAGTTAGAACGGGTGCTCGTGAGCAAAGCACTACATTGCTATATGTTGGACCTCTACAGGGTGTTTCGATTTTTGTGTTAAGAATACAGGATGGGAACAACCATGTTCATAGAAGTCTGGAGTTTAGTCCAGCTAACAATACGGTTGCTACCAAAGGTGGGGCACAAAGTATTTGCACCCTGCTGCATATGCCTTGATTAGAACTCCTGACAAAAGAATGCCCGTGTGTTCTGGGGCTGAGTGAATAAACTACCGCTCAGTTATGAGTGCGTTGGTACCCTGGGTCAGTGAAATGCAACAAATTGCCCTAAGTTGGATTCTATTTCCAAGCATCGTGAAGGTAAGATGATGCATGGGTAATAAGTGCAAAGCATGCACTTTGACAAAGAGTTAGCACCCTGGACACAAAAGGTTTTTCATCTGAATGATAGCCAATGGTGGCATAACAGTGAATACAATGGTTGTCAAAGACCTGAATACATCCCTATAATCACCTCTCTATATAAGGGAAAAGGGGAAAGCAATTGCAGTCAAAAGCCAGTAAACGCTGTCCTTGGAAAGGACACCACTAGGGAGATATGCCTCTTCATGTCTCAGAGAAAGACCCATCTCCTTGACATAGACATCATCCTGTGACTCAAGTCCGTAATTTGTCACAAGGATAGATTTCTCTTCTTGTGAAGAGGACATGGCTTGGATCCTGTTGGGATCCCTTTACTACATGTGGGAGTGATGCAAAGAAGGATGCTTCCCTTAAAATAAAAGGAAGAGAAAAAGGCCAGTGAACATATAGGATCTCATACCTATGTTGTAGAGGGAATAATGCAAGGGCATTTTCACACCGGGCTCGAGTGGGGTAGCCCGTGGGATGTAGGGACACACTCGGGGTGGGTGACCCATGTGATTTGGGGCCCACGGGGGAGGTCTCGTGTTCAAGACTCCTCACTGGGGGTGATTAATGTGCATTTCACACCGGGCTCGAGTGGGATAGCCCGTGGGATGCGGGGACACACTGGGAGTGGGCGACCCATGTGATTTGGGGCCCACGAGCCCACGAGGGGGGTTCAGCCAAGGTCCTAACCCATGAGATGTGGGGCCTGGGCTATGAGATAAAGGGATTAATTTGTCATACACTAACAGTTTGAGCTTTTAAAGCAACTGGTTAATTGTCCTGCATCAAATTGGTATCAGAGCAGTAGGTCTCATGTTCGAGACTCCTCATCAGGGGTGATTAATAGAGAGACTTTTTCAGACCGGGCTCGAGTGGGGTAGCCCGTGGGATGTGGGGACACACTCGGGGTGGGTGACCCATGTGATTTAGGGCCCACGGGAGAGGTCTCATGTTCAAGACTCGTTACTGGAGGTGATTAATGCTCATTTCACACCGGGCTCGAGTGGGGTAGCCCGTGTGATGTGGGGACACACTCGGGGTGGCCGACCCATATGATTTGGGGCCCACGAGGGGGGTCCGGCCGACGTCCTAACCCATGAGATGCGGGGCCTGGGCTATGAGATAAAGGGATTAATTCGCCATATAGAGCAACTGGTTAATTGTCCTTCATCAAGGAATGAGGAATTGAATCTCTGAGAGAATGCTCGATGTGTTGGGGCCTACCCACATGGCAGCATTAAGTGGGTTGTTGGTGGGTTGAAAGCATTCTAAGTTGAAAAAGCATATTCTCCTGCATAAAGGGGGGGGTATCATTGAAGTGGAAAAGGTTTCCCTTTGCATGCATGGGCACGTCTATGAAGCTGAGATGAGTTGCTCTCCTCAAGTGCACAGACACAATCAAAGGGTAACACAATGATGTACTCAGTTTCCCTATGATGTAGGATGATGGAAACTATCCTAAGATGCAAGATGAGAGATCAATTACACATTAATTTCAGCAATCAACATGTAAAATCAAGCATATCCACATAATAGATTCGGAAATTCATATTTATAACACGAATATTCTAGGTTATCACATACGCGGTGCACGAAATATAAAATAATTCAAGAGTAGCCCACTTGGAAGTAGGGACTTCCAATCTAGCGTGGGTAGTGCAACAACCACGTGGATAAATAATGATGCAAGCAAAATTATGGTTAGCGGAAAGTTTTACAAAAAACATTCAAATTTTCATTAGGGTTTTGGATTCATGAATGGAGATTTATGATTGGGGTTTTTTTAGCGATTCAAAGGATCTAGAAATTAGGGAGATTTGGAGAGAAATCAAAGAGGGAAAACATCAAACAGGGGCCCACACGTGGCTACCTGTACGGACGCATGTGCGTGCATGAGTGCATGCGTGCGTGCGTGTGCACGTACGAGTCCAGGTGTGGCGAGGTAAAGGGGGGCGAGAGAGAGAGAGAGAGAGAGAGAGAGAGAGAGAGAGAGAGAGAGAGAGAGAGAGAGAGAGAGAGAGAGGAGGATTTTGATGGGTTTAGAAGGTTGTAATAGAAGGGGAAAGAGGAAGACAAGAGGAGAAGAATACCTTTCAAAGTAGAGAAAGATGAATGATGTACCTTGGGTAATCAACCACCAAACAAGCTTCTACCCTTCCACAATTCAATTGAAATGGAGGGTTTCTCACAAACCCTAAAACACAATGAGGAAAATTCTTTCACATAAGAGAGCTTCTCTCTTTTTTCTTTCTTCTCAATAACACCACTAGGATTAGACATCCACCCCCTTTTGTGCTTTGATAATAAAAAAAATTCGAAATAATTACAATTATGCCACTCACTTAAGTGAAATGGCCTATCATCCAAAATAAGAAAACTAAAACACTTATTATCAATCTCATCCATCAAATAAATCCTAAAAATAACAAAAAACATAAAGGAAACAAGATTAGAGTCCAAGGGCCCCAAATCTACAAGATCTTGTGGCCCGATGGCCTGATCGACAAAATCCAACGGTCGGATCGACATAAAATAAAAATCCTATGACTAAAATGGTCTCCTAAGCAGCCAACATGCATCATCTCAAAGTAAGATCTTCCTGATGCTGGGTTGGGTCGGGTTAGGCATTGGGTTGAGTCGGGTGCGGGTTTGGGTCGGGTTGGGGGCTGGGTTGGGTCGAGTTAGGCGTTGGGTCGGGTTGGGCGCTGGGTTGAATCAGGTGCAGGTTTTGGTCGGGTTGGGTGATGGGTTGGATTGGGTTAGGTTGGGTCAGGTGTGGGTTTGGGTCGAGCGAGCTGTTTGAGCCAACTCGACTCGTGTACAACCCTACATATGACCAATCAATAATTTATCCCTATTGCTATACATAGGATTACACAATCTAACCAAATAGAAATTGATTAGCCAATTTATGTGAAATGAAATCTCATCTGAATCATCTCATAAATCAAGATGGAAATACATCTTATATATGTACATGCATCTCAATATGCATCATTCCTATTATATATAAAAAATGATTCCATCTCATTATAATAAACAGTAAAAATGATTCCATCTCAATTTAATAAAATAGTAATCATGATTTATTTTTTTTTTAATTTACTTATAACAATATTCTTCTTAACACAAAATGGTGTGCAACAATGTCTTAAGATGATCCATCCACTAATATTTGGGATTATGGATCTCAAGTCTACTCCCCAGACTCTGGAAGAATGAAGATTCAATGCAATTTGTGTAGGGCCAGATTTGTTAACAAAACAAATCGGCTTAGACTACATTTATCATGTTGGGGGGGAGATGCAAAACCGTGTCCCAAAGCATCAAGGGAGGTACGATTTTTATTCCAGACTCTTGTAGACTCCAACAAGAAGCCTTCCACCTCCTCCCCCACACCGAATACAACTGCCACAAGATATACCATAACAGACCTGTTCTAATCAATGAAGAATCTAAAATAGAGAGAATGAAGAGAATTAGTATGGAAGAGGAAGAGGAGAATGAAGCTAGATTAAGAAGACTAAAAGAAGAGTAATTACAAATAGCCTTGAAGTTAAGCAAGAAAGAGGCAGAGGCAACTAGATACCAACGATGTGCTCCTCAACAACATGACGCAGAAGCAGGATCGAGCTCAGCAAGCAAGAAGCCATCAATGTTTATTTCCAAACTTGCCTCATTCTACAAGATCTTGAGTATTCCGTATAAATCAACTCACAAAAAAAGTTTGAAAATAGCTGAATCTATACAAGAGCATGGTGGAAAAGTCTCCCCACCTTCTGATTCAGGGGAGGTTAATGAGCATATTGGAAATGATACCACTAGCCCGAGCTTGGACAACGAAAATTATGGATCCGATCCAAGATTAGGAGAATATTAAAACTTAACTTTGATGTATTAAGTTTTTTTATTTGTAGACTTGTAGTCGTATGGAGTAAATACATTAACTTAACTTTCCTACTATAATGCACTAACTTAACTTACCTACTATAAATGCATTATCTTCTTATTTGTTCTTAAGTTTTTTACTCGTAGACTTGTAGTTATATGGAGTAACTTTTACTTATATATTTCGATATTTGTTCTTTAAATGTTGATGCTTATGATTCTTTGTCATTTGATGTTGTTAATTAGTATTTAGGCCACCTAGTGATTTAGCAATGTACCCATTTAGGAATTTATATTGAACAAGTACAGTCATTCGACTGAAAATCCTTGTTCGTTATGCATTCCTAAATTGTCCCATTTTGGACAATTTGGTACCATAACATGTACTTAGGTTGTCCTCATTTTCAATTTACATGTAGTTGAAATTTCAGTAGTCTCCCTATATTTTCTCTGGATATGTGGTTCTTTACTAGTTGGTTTCCACTATACATGTGTAATGGATTACATGTGGCAACTAATGAGTATTGAATTTTACATATATCTGGAGAATATGAGGTGGTATTGCCGAAATTTCGGCGAGCATGTAAATTGTATGAGGACAGTACATGATATGTTACCGAATGGGATAGAGACAATTAGTACTTCTAGATAAAAATAAGTAAGAATATATGAGATATTTAGAGACAATTAGTAAACAAAATTTGAAACAATTATGGACAATTTATAATAATATATATGTATGTACCCCGATGGATTTATTTATTAGGGGACTATTTGAGATACTTGTATCTTGCAGTTTATGGAGGGGCCCGATATTGTTTGTATTATGTATTTATATATACATATAAATGTGATTGACTGATTACTTCAACCTATAAAAGTCATGATCTTACCCTACCCTTGTTATATTTTAATTTTTAGATGACTAGTGAAGAAAACCCGAGTACGCCTGGTGCGTCAGTCACATCTCTTTTTATCATGGAGGGAGACAAATTAGAAAACAATGTTGAAACAACTTCAAGTTCGGTAAAAGGGAAAAAAAGATCAACGATATGAGAATCTTTTGATGGGATCACGCAACCAGATGGTTCAGTCAAGATTAATGCAAGTATTGTAAAACTCTTTACAGCAAGCATTCTGGTTCTTCTACAACTCACTATCAGAGGCATCTTGATAAATATGCGAAGAGACCAAGAACATTGAAGGGTAGAGTCCAGCAGCTGCTTTCATTTACCTCTTCTGAAAATGATGACTCTCAAGCTATAGTATCTACCTATAAGTATGATCCAGAAAAGCTGAAAGAGTGGTATGTAAGATTGGTGATAGTTAATGAGAAGCCATTTAGCATGATAGAAAGCAAAGTTTTTATGGGATTTTGCAAATTCCTAAATCTCAAATATGAGAAGGCCTCTCGTATTACTGTGAAAAGAGAGTGCATGAAGATGTATGTGATTGAAAAAGCAAACTTAAAGCTCTTCTAGCATCCGTATCAAGAATAAGTTTGACTTCGAATATATGGACAGCATTGAATCAAAGAGATATATGTCATTGACCGCACACTTCGTTGATGCAGATTGGAAGCTATAAAAGAATATTATAAACTTCTGCTACGTTCCTCCTCATACCGGTGTGGTAATGTCCGACTGTATTTACAATTGTCTTGTTCAGTGAGGCATCGAAAAGAAAATCTCTTCAATAACTTTAAATAATGCCTCTTCCAACAACACTTCAGTTTCTTTCTTACGTACTCAATTCAAGGCAACCGAAAATTTATTCTTTGCGGGTAAAATATTCCAAGTCAGATGTTGTGCACACATACTGAACTTGATTATGCAAGAAGGGCTGAAAGTAATTGACTCACGATCGCCAACATACGAGATAGCGTAAAATATATAAGGGGGTCACCTTCAAGACTGAGTACGTGGAATGATATAATCCAACATTTGGATTTGAAATCTAAACAGCAGTTGAAGTTGGATGTCTGCACGCGCTGGAATTCAACTTATGAAATGTTGGATACGGCTTTAGAATTTAAAGTTGCATTCCCTAAACTTGTGGTGCGTGATAAAATGTACACATACATGCCTACTGATGAAGACTGGAAGAAAGTTGAATATGTTCATCAGTTTCTCAAAGTTTTTTACGACTGCACGAAGACTGGAAGAGTTCGAGTCGAACGTGCTACCAATTGGTGCAGACCATAAGTGCTTAGGTTGCGGTTTATCAATACTACTATTTTATTTAATAATTTATGATTGCTAATGTGAAATTTACATGGTAACTTAGGTGTATTTCAATTTCTGTTCAATGAATTACAAATTGTAGTATAACAATACCTATGTGTTCTATAAAATGCCTGAATGAGTACATTACTGAACGTAATTATCAAATGTGAATACTTTTAGTCTTAAATGCTAGTTGAGTCGATTAGAATGAAAAATAGGACTACAAGAATAGTATGGTTAGTCGAAAAATTTTCAAATATGGGTTGACCGAATTAGGCTAGCCATCTCGAGCAAGTTCGATTGATTTGGGTCGAACACTGACAACCGACAGTGGTTAGGCCATGCAGAGTGCTTACGCACTCTATGCCGGTTGCACCAGTGTTTGCCCGTACCAATCGAAATTGCCTAAAGAACCGATTGATCTTCTATATGTTCATCATGTATGATCACAGATGCTTGAATCTAGGGCACTCCCCTTACCATTGTGAAGGTCCACTATCAACCATTTGCATCACGATCCTCAAGACTCGTGAGACAGGCATGGTGGTATGAGACACCATGTCTATGTTGTCGGCCTATGTTGGGGTGATGAGCCTCCCCGTAGTGACCGCGAGCATTTTCTTTACAACTTGCCTTTCGTATACACTTAGCTGGGAGTGACGAACCTAGACAGATCAAGAATACAGGCGTAGGACCACTGTGGTCATCCCACTCTTAATGATTCAGATTAGATTGATGATTAAAATGGAGGTATCTTAGCTTCCCCAAATTGCTGGATGAATAGGTATAATTAATCACTCGGCTAACATAACCATTTATTGCATCACACTAGAATAGAATGTGGCGAATCAGGCATTGACGTCGCGTATTGAGGGGAGTGTTGTCATTTGTGAACCATATGGTCAGAGTCACGTGTTGAGGGAGTGTTGGATGGTAAGCGTATTCATCATTTCATAAACCCCATAATGTACATTAATAAGAGTAATTAGGAAGTGGTTGTTTACATTGCTTTATCATTCTTGTACTTTTAGACTTGATAATACCTGTAACTCATGCTTTATGGAACCACTGAGTTGATCACTCACTCCCACTTTGGGATAGTGTTTTAAAACACCAACCAGACGTTGATATAGATGCAGGGACCACCAAGGTCGATACATTGGACCAAGCATGCATGGACGAGGAAGAGGAGTTCTCCTACTTCCAGCTCTCGTACGGGCCGATGTAAGCTGCGCACTGCTCGACAAGGAGCGTAGAGCGCACGGGCTTAACTGGGCGTCACGTTGCTACATTTTCATATTTTTTGGGATTATATATTGAACCCAACTGTGGACCCATACTCTGGATAATCATGCTATATATGTTTTGATTTACTTATCTGCTTTAATCACGTTTATTCCGGAGTATGTTACACTATTTAGTATAATTCTATGCATGCTTAAATGCTTAATGTAGAAGTAATCGAGAAATTGGCTTCTGTAAAGCATAAGGGATGGCCGGAATCTTGGGCTCGACCCTCTAAATTCAGGGTATTACAAGTTGGTATTAGAGCATGTGTTTAGAATTAAACTGGACTGTGGGTTGTAGACTCACCATAATGCATTTCTGACATAGATACGATGACAGAACTTAGTGACATTAAACTCTAGGACTGAACCCTAATCAATTTCAAAGGTCGAACCTTAGCATAGAAGTTTGAACTTGGGAGTGACTGGATGGCGAGGGTATGTACGATACTATTAAAGTTGGAGACTTGGGACATTTAAGTACGTTTTCGACCATCGATCTGATGAAAATTCACAAATACCAGTGTGCGCGACTCGACATAACAGAGTTAGCTAGCTAAAGTAGCTCGCCCTACCCCAAGATCATATATGACTCGTCCTAGAACTCATACCAGTTGGCGTGCTACACCTGTTTGAAATTTTTTATGGTCTTAGCCACCTCTGTCTTTTGATTCGACATTTCTTGTCCATCTTGACCCCGGAATGGTCGAACGAGGCCGAAAATGGAAAGAGGGGAAGAAATAGATTAAGAAAAACCTAACTTCAATGCAAACTGATACCCCGTCACTATTCACACCCCAAGTATAGGGTTGTGATGTACTAATAATCTCGGTAAGACTGAGGTCGAATCCACAGGGACTAAACCTTGTACGTAATCTGAAAATAACCAGAATTAGAACTAGAATAAGATGAAATCTAAATCAGGGGAATATGAGGGAATAATGGTGAAGTATTACTCTAAAACTTTTAGAATTCAAAGGTAGGAAACTATGGTGTCAAGGATCCACTTGTAGGAATCCGAGAGATCTACGCTTGATTCATGAACTCAACTGGACTTCGAGTCCCATCTTCATCCAGTTGTGTCATGCCCCAAACCCGAAAATCGGATTCACAGGAATCCCGATCGCCGAATCCAATGCCGACAGCCTCCGTAATACCCCATTCTCGGTTCCTAGCGTCCATATGCTAAATTCTATTATGGGATCCTACAAGGAGGTTTTTTTTTGTACATTTAACTCATAATAAGAAAAACCACAAGATTACCCAATTCATAAAGGCAACATCATCATCACATATCCACTAATATAATCATTTCAGTACAATGCTGAATAGGAAATACATAAATAAAAAATTAAGCTCCAGTAGACCACTATATGCTCCAAGCTCAACACTGCTGCAACCTAACATCACCTGCACGCATCTATCGTGCATAAGCTTATAGAAAGCTTAGAGGGTGGTGTAAGCGTGTGCACAAGGTAAGTGCCAAGTATTCAATACAATGCTATATTCATACAATGCCGGGAATACTGGTAATCCATAAATTGTACAATGTTAGAATAAGCAGAAATACAGACAAGATCAGGAATTATCAGAGTAAACAGAAGTACTGACAAGATCACAAATCATAAGATAATAGAGTAAGCAGAAATACTGACATGTTCATGAGTCATACAGTATTAGAATACGCAATACGAATCAACTACGCAAATGAGGAGTCATAGAGAGTCAAATATCAGATACAGAGGATGTAATGCAATATACATTCCTGATGAGTAACATAAATAGTGTCAGCCGTACCTAGACCATATAAATGCAGAAACACAATAATCCAAATTGCCATATGTCGTGGATGTAATGCAACCTGCAGTGCGAATGGAATGACCATGCTGGAGTGTGAAGTCGGGATAGTAGTACGTAGTACCGCGGGCTATGGGGTCCATCACAAAGGATTTCTATCCAAACCAGTCCCATACCTAATTTGGATAGTCAAATTCAATGTAGTAAACTCTTGATCTCAGGTTAGTCGCATACTCTAACCGAAATCCTGGCCATTGCAGAGGTACATGTAATAAATAGTTGCGCACCACCAGCCCGAGTGAATAATGAATAATGAATGAATGAATGAGTATGTAACTTCTGCTCAATAAGTCCACACATCAGTACAGTTCATCTCTGGGATCATCATCGGGGTTTAATACATTCTAAATGGCACTGCCACTCTCCCAGCAGCATAGTCCAAGTGAGCGTAAGAAACCTCACTATCCCCTTGGCCAATAGTCTGTCAATACCCATCCGGCACGTCGATAGCGGACCCATTCACGAGTTGGTCAAACTCAGCCTAGTATTACCCCCTACGCTCGGGCTGGTAAGGCCACACTCCCTTACAACCGACCACGACACATTGGGAGATGCAGCCTCCTGGTATTCAGCACTCGGGCGCTCATGTATCCACTCGGTCTCGACATTGAGGCGTCCTCTGTTACTAAGAGGGTTTAGGAATTTTCACCCAGCGCCATCTATGGCAGCTCGATGTTAGAATAAATTTTCGGTGTCCTGTCTGGGCATCCACGATATGCCTGTGGAGGCTACGGTCCTGATGTTGCTAGGGCGTACAGTAATCATAATGCGAGTTGCATGAGTCATACAATCCAGTCATGCATCAATCCTGCACATACCGTGTGCTCATGTGAGACAATCTCCACCTATCAGAGAGTCTCATAACAACCTGCCTAATAACATATGCAATGGCCAACCACATCTCATAACAGGCAGGCAGATGATGTGTATAGGCATGTATCATGATGTTATGCTATTACTTACTCATAATCAGCATCAATAACCGGCATCGACAATCGACCTCGACAATGTGGAAATTTAACCAACATTGCCCCTAAGGAATGGCCCACATAGAGCCTAACATATAGTGGACCCATGGCCTCACACAAGGACCAAATATATAACACCATGGGCCTTACTCAAGAGCTTAATACATATCACGATGGGCCTCTCACATGGGCCTCATATACATCAAAATGGACTCCATCGCCTGACCCTCCATTGCATCACAATGGGCCTTAACTACGGATTGCATATACATCATATAAGTCTCGACAATCGGCCTCAACAATCAAAATCGGCCTCGACAATCGAAATCGGTAATCGGCCTCGATCGATAATCAGCCTCGATCGATAATCAGCAATCGGCCACGACAAATTAGAATCGGTGATCGGCCTCGATCGATATTCGGCAATCGGCCAAGATAAATCAAAATCGATAATTAGCCTCGATCGATAATGGACAATCGGCTAAGATAAATCAGCATGGGTAATCTGCCTCGATCGATAGTTGGCCTCGATCGATATTCTACAATCGGCCAAGACAAATCAGAATCAGTAATCGGCCTCAATCGATAATTAGCCTCGAATATACATCACATGTGGCCTTGCACATGTAGCAAGTGGGCCTACTCACCACAGTTGGGCCTACCAGGGGTTCAACCAAAGGATGACCTAGATAACATACACATCATGGTGGGGCGCATCATTGAGCCACACCAATGGGCCTTATATACAACAAGTGGCCGCATCAATGGTCCGCACCAATGGGCCTCAAGTGGGCTTGGACCACACCACAAATCATTTAAATGGTTGTAGGTGTAACATGTGTATCACTGTACACTGTTATTCCATGGGGCACATGGCCCACTAATGATGATCAGCACTGTTCAAATATTGACCAGTTAAATCAGCACCATCCAAACATTTACCATGTAAATTAGCACCATCCAGCCATTGTCCCTGAAAATCAACACTGTCCAAACACTGGACAACATCGTCCAAATATTGTCTAGTACCGTCCAGCACCATCTGGATGGTATGGATGGAATAAATACATCATGGTGGGGTCCCACAGAACCTGGTGATGTCAAAATAGGTGGGACCCACAGAACTTACAAACCTCATGTACAACAACTATATCGCTGGGTGTGAGGTACCCCAGCCATCCAGCTCCCACCGTCTATGGATTGGACGGTGCGGATGTAACACATCATGGTGGCCCTCTGCATAACACTGTCCAAATGGACGGTGCAACATACAGATGCATCACGGTGGCCCTCAAATCTTGATGATGTCAATGGTAGTTGCTAGGTTGCTAGAACTCATCGACCATATAAATGAACGGTGTAGATTTACTATAAGGTGGGTCCAACCAGCAAAATCGATGGACATGAGTGGATATACAATACATCAAGCTAAGGTAGCCCCACACACTGCCATGGTGTGAGGGATACCAGTCAATCTGCACACGTGTAAGGCATCCCAGCAATCTTCACATGTGTGAGGTACATGAAATATATGCATGCTGGTGGTGTCCCACGTGCATAGAACACATATATATGAGGTGGGTCCACATGTGTGGACCCACAACTCTGGAGGAAGCTGATATTTGTGGTTTTAAATGTCCAGCAGCGACTGCTGCTGGACGGTGTGTATACAGCACCAGAAAATAGTGGGGCCCACTTCAATGGATGGCTTGGGTATATATACACATCACATGGGACCCACAGGACCTGCTACGTCAGTTGGCAGGTGGGTCCCACCATTAAAACAGATGGTCAACATGGTGAAACACATACACCAGTGGGGACCTACAGAACTTGCTGTCATCTTTTACAGTGGCAACATAGCTGGTGTGTTCGTACACTAGCCACTCCTCTTACAGGTGGGTCCCACGTGGGGCCCATCATAATGTTTATCTTCCAACCCAACCGTTGATAGGTTCACATTGACCTAGATAAAGAGGCAAAACAAATTTCATATTCATCCAAAACTTCTGGGACCCAAAAAGGATTTCAATGGTAGACATTCAATCCCTGCTATTTGGTGGTGTGGACCACCTGAGTGTCGTAAATGGCTGATTTTTTGGGAACGCCCCACTATTTAGGTGGGGCCCATCAAATGTACAGTAACGATGTTCGACATCCATCATGGTGGGGCCTAAGGCTGGGATCCATTGTCCCTTCCCTCTAACAAAGCAGCAGCGTCAACTGCATCAATGTTATTTTTTAAAGGTTTTTATAGGTGGGGCCCACATTAGGAAAATCTGTTCCATCGGCTGGATTCTCTGGCTCATGAAGGGTCTAACGAGCCCAATATCCAATATTTTCCAACGCACAAAAAATCACTGCAGGCCCTAATAGTTTGTCACTATTACAATATCAGTTTTTTTATGGTGTGGCCTACCAGAGATTTAGATTAGTTCCATTTTTCGACTCAATGCCTAAAATGATCTAGGAAATAGGGTAGAAGGTGTGGATTAAATACATGCATCATCGATAGGGAATATTGTGGGTCCCACACTCCTCCCTACAAAGAGTGTTGGGACGCTGCCTGCTGCAGCGTTGTCTGCACGCTGGCAGCAACGTCCGCTGCACACACCACCACACACACGCTGTAGTGGAATTTCTCCACCTATGTGGGCCCACTTGATGGACAGTATGGATGGCTCACAGGATGGACAACGTGTGTGAAATACACCACAAGTTGGGCCATCATTCAAGGAAAAATAGAGGGAGAGATATCGGTGAGAAGGGGAGGGACCCGCCACTATAGCCCTCCCTATACAATGCATATGTCAAGATGGGTCCCACCATAAGTGGGCCCTTAAATCATCAAAATAAAAATATAAAATCACCCACCTTTGATCTCCTATTCCTTCTTTCGCCAACGCGATCTCAGAGCTCCAAAGGACGAACTTTCGCGGTTGAGATTATTTTTGGATGGTGGGGATGAGAGATAGGAAGTGGGCCACACAAAGCCTCTCATGGAGTTTTTGCTTGGACGAGGGTTGCTCCCATGGGAGTTTCTTGGAATGATGAGAGAGAAAATGGGAGGGAAAGAAGTGGTGAGGTGGAGTGATGGGATGAGAGGGATGGTGAGTGATGGGTGATGGTTTTTGTTGACTTTTGGGTGAAAAGAGGAATGGGTGTCATTCCTTATTTGTGAAAAAGGGATAGATAGGTAAGGTTGTGTACTTGACTTTCATTGATGGATTGTGACGCGTAGTGTTTTCCTCGAACTGAACACAGACCCACATCTCTTGGCCGGTAATACGCAGCATCGGAACCACGACAACGGTGCGGTTGCTAGGGTACAAATCTCGGGTTGAGCCGACTTTGGAATATGGGACACGACTCAAGGTTACGTGCAACTGCCGATAACAGATCGCGGGTCTTTGAAATTCGACTGGGAGGACCACAGAAGTCTACGGAACAGTACGGGCTACGATACGGGTCTTACAGCTCTCCCTACCAAATAAAAATTTTATCCTCAAAATTTACAGAACAGACAAGGGAACAGGAAACATCATCAAGTATATATATAAAGGCATAATCAATCTGTAAGGGGATGAAGATAGCGGTCTCTAATCTCAACCTCGCACCCCTAAGACGCATCATCGACCCTATGGTGACCCTACTAATCTTCGGATTATGCAGTCTCTCAATCTTAACGGTAGGGGGTTATGTCAGAAAATCTCTAAGTTATTCGAACTTGGGGATTTAACCATTCTAAGTTCTCAACAAGCATACAGTGTAGGGCAGTTATCAGCAGATATGTGACGTTTCCTTTAGGTATTCCCAAGTTATGCTCTGATACCAACTTCTATCATGCCCTAAACCCAAAAATTGGATTCAAAGGAATCTCGATCACCGAATCCGGTGCCAACAGCATCCGTAGTACCCCATTCTCGGTTCCTAGTGTCCATATGCTAAATTCTGATTCTGGGATCCTACAAGGAGGATTTTTTTTTGTACATTTAACTCATAATAAGCATAACCATAAGGTTACCCAATTCACAAAGGCAATATCATTATCACATATCCACTAATATAATCATTTCAGTACAATGCTGAAAAGGAAATACATAAATAAAAAATCAAGCTCCAGAAGACCACTATACGCTCCAAGCTCAACGCTGCTGCAACCTAACATCACCTGCATGCATCTATCGTACATAAGCTTATAGAAAGCTTAGAGGGTGGTGTAAGCGTGTGCACAAGGTAAGTGCCAAGTATTCAATACAATGCTATATTCATACAATGCTGGGAATACTCGTAATCCATAAATCGTACAATGTTGGAATAAGCAGAAATACAGACAAGATCATGAATTATCAGAGTAAGCAGAAATACTAAAAAGATCAGGAATTGTCAGAGTAAACAGAAATACTGACAAGATCACAAATCATAAGATAACAGAGTAAGCAGAAATACTGACATGTCCATGAGTCATACAATATTAGAATATGTAATACGAATCAACTATGCAAATGAGGAGTCATAGAGAGTCAAATATCAGATACAGAGGATGTAATGCAATATACATTCCTGATAAGTAACATAAATAGTGTCAGCCGTACCTAGACCATATAAATGCAGAAACACAATAATCCAAATTACCATATGTCGTGGATGTGATGTAACCTGCAGTGCGAATGGAATGACCATGCTGGAGTGTGAAGTTGGGATGGTAGTACGTAGTACCGTGGGCTATGGGGTCCATCACAAAGGACTTCTATCCAAACTAGTCTCATACCTAATTTGGATAGTCAAACTCAATGTAGTAAACTTTTGATCTCAAGTTAGTCGCGCTCCCCAACCGAAATCTTAGCCATTGCGGAGGTACATGTAATAAATAGTTGCGCACCACCAGCCCGAGTGAATAGTAAATAATGATTGAATGAATGAGTATGCAACTTCTACTCAATAAGTCCACACATCAGTACAGTTCATCTCTGGGATCATCACCGGAGTTTAATACACTCCAAATGGCACTGCCACTCTCCCAGCAGCACAATCCAAGTGAGCGTAAGAAACCTCACTATCCGCCTGGCCAATAGTCTGCCAATACTTATCCGGCACGTCGATAGCGGACCCATTCATGAGTTAGTCAAACTCAGCCTAGTATTGCCCCCTACAATCGGGCGGCTAAGGCCACACCCCCTCCCAACTGACCACGACACAGTGGGAGATGCGGCCTTCTAGTATTCGGCACTCGGGCGCTCATGCATCCACTCGGTCTCGACGTTGAGGCGTCCTTTGGTACTAAGAGGGTTTAAGAATTTTCACCCAAGGCCATCTATAGCAGCCCGATGTTAGAACAAATTTTCAGTATCCCATCTGGCCATCCACGATATGCCTGTGGAGGATACGGCCTTGATGTCGCTAGGGTGTACAGTAATCATAATGCGAGATGCATGAGTCATAAAATCCAGTCATGCATTAATCCTGCACATACCGTGTGCTCATGTGAGATAATCTCCACCTATCAGGGAGTCTCATAACAACCTGCCCAATGACATATGCAATGGCCAACCACATCTCATAACAAGCAGACAGATGATGCGTATGGGCATGTATCATGATGTTATGCTGTCACCTACTCATAATCAACATCAATAACCAGCATCAACAATTGACCTCGACAATGTGGACATTTAACCAACATTGCCCCCAAGGAATGGCCCACATAGAGCCTAACATATAGTGGACCTATGGCCTCACATAAGGACCAAATATACAACACCATGGGCCTTACTCAAGAGCTTAATACATATCACGATGGGCCACTCACATGGGCCTCATATGCATCAAAATGGACTCCATCGCCTGACGCTCCAATGCATCACAATGGGCCTCAACTACGGATCGCATATACATCATATAAGTCTCAAAAATTGGCCTCGGCGGCCTCGATAATCGAAATCGGTAATCAGCCTCGATTGATAATTAACAATCGGCCACAACAAATCAGAATCGGTGATCGGCCTCAATCGATAATCAGCCTCGATCAATATTTGGCAATCGGCCAAGACAAATCAGAATCGGTAATCGGTTTCGATCGATAATGGACAATCAGCCACGGTAAATCAGAATCAGTAATCGGCCTCGATCGATAATTAGCCTCGATCAGTATTTAGCAATCGGTTAAGACAAATCAGAATCGGTAATCGGCCTCAATCGATAATGGACAATCGGCCACAATAAATCAGAATCGATAATCGGCCTCGATCGATATTTTGCAATCGACCAAGACAAATCCGAATTGGTAATCGGCCTCGATCGATAATTAGTCTTGAATATACATCACATGTGGCCTTGCACATGCAGCAAGTGGGCCTACCAGCGGTTGGGCCAAAAGACGACCTGGATAACATACACATCACGCTGGGGCGCATCATTGAGCCGCACCAATGGGCCTTATATACAACAAGTGGTTCGCATCAATGGTCTACACCAATGGGCCTCAAGTGGGCTTGGACCACACTACAATCATTTAAATGGTTGTAGGTGTAACATGTGTATCACTGTACACTATTATTCCATGGGGCACATGGCCCACTAATGATGATCAACACTGTTCAAACATTGACCAGGTAAATCAGCACCATCCAAACATTTACCACGTAAATCAGCACCATCCAGCCATTGTCCCTAAAAATTAACACTGTCCAAACACTGAACAACACCGTCCAAATATTGTCCAGTACCGTCCAGCACCATCTGGACGGTATGGATGGAATAAATACATCATGGTGGGGTCTCATAGAACCTGGTGACGTCAAAACCAGTGGGACCCACAGAACTTACAAACCTCATGTACAACAGCTATATCGCTGGGTGTGAGGTACCCCAGCCATCCAGCTCCCACCATCTATGGATTGGACAGTGCGGATGTAACACATCATGGTGGCCCCCTGCACAGCACTGTCCAAATGGATGGTGCAGCATATAGATGCATCACGGTGGCCCTCATATCTTGATGATGTCAATGGTAGTAGCCAGGCTGCTAGAACTCACCGACCATATAAATGGACGGTGCAGATTTAATATAAGGTGGGTCCCACCAGCAAAATCGATGGACAAGAGTGGATATACAATACAGCAAGCTAAGGTAGCACCACACACTGCCATGGTGTGAGGGATACCAGTCAATCTACACACGTGTAAGGCATCCCAGCTAATCTTCACACGTGTGAGGTACATGAAATATATGCATGCTGGTGGTGTCCCACATGCATAGAACACATACATATGAGGTGGGTCCACACGTGTGGACCCACAGCTCTGGAGGAAGCTGATATTTGTGGTTTTAAATGTCCAGCAGCGACTGCTGTTGGATGGTGCGTATATAGCACCAGAAAATGGTGGGGCTTACTTTAATGGATGGCTTGGGTATACATACACATCACATGGGACCCACAGGACCTGCTACGTCAGTTGGCAGGTGGGTCCCAACATCAAAATAGATGGTCAGCATGGTGAAACACATACGCCAGTGGGGACCTACAGAACTTGCTGACATCTTTTATAGCGGCAACATAGCTGGTGTGTTCGTACACTAGCCATTCCTCTTGTAGGTGGGTCCCACCAAAACGTTTATCTTCCATCCCAACCATTGATAGGGTCACACCGACCTAGATAAAGAGGAAAAATAAATTTCATATTCATCCAAAACTTCTGGGACCCAAAAAGGATTTCAATGGTAGACATTCAATCCCTGCTGTTTGGTGGTGTGGACCACCTGAGTGCCGTAAATGGCTGATTTTTTGGAAACGCCCCACTATTTAGGTGGGGCCATCAAATGTACAGTGAAGATGTTCGACATCCATCATAGTGGGGCCTAAGGCTAGGACCCATGGTCCCTGCCCTGTAACAAAGTAGCAGCACACTGTAGCGTCCTCTGGACGCTAACAGCAGCAGCGTTAGCTGCATTAATGTTATTTTTTAAAAGGTATTTTATAGGTGGGGCCCACATTAGGAAATCTGTTCTGTCGGCTGGATTCTCTGGTTCATGAAGGGTCTAATGAGCCCAATATCCAGTATTTTCCAACGCACAAAAAATCATTACAGACCCTAACAGTTTGTCACTATTACAATATCTTTTTTTTTTATGGTGTGGCCTACCAGAGATTTGGATTAGTTTTATTTTTCGACTCAATGCCTAAAATGATTTGAAAAATAGGGTAGACGGTGTGGATTAAATACATGCATCATTGGTAGGGAATATTGTGGGTCCCACACTCCTCCCTATGAAGAGTGTTGGGATGCTGCCTGCTGCAGCGTTGTCTGCACACTGGCAGTAGCGTCCGCTGCACACACTACCACACACACGCTGTATTGGAATTTCACCACCTACATGGGCCCACTTGATGGATAGTATGGATGGCTCATAGGATGGACAACGTGGGTGAAATACACCACAAGGTGGGCCATCATTCAAGGAAAATAGAGGGAGAGATATCTATGAGAAGGGGAGGGACCCGCCACTATGGCCCTCCCTATACAATGCAATGTCAAGATGGGTCCCACCATAAGTGGGCCCTTAAATCACCAAAATAAAAATATAAAATCACCCACCTTTGATCTCCTATTCCTTCTTTCGCCAATGCGATCTCAGAGTTCCAAAAGATGAACTTTCACGGTTGAGATTATTTTTGGAGGGTGGGGATGAGAGATAAGAAGTGGGCCACACAAAGCCTCTCATGGAGTTTTTGCTTGGATGAGGGTTGCTCCCATGGGAGTTTCTTGGAATGATGAGAGAGAAAATGGGAGGGAAAGAAGTGGTGAGGTGGAGTGATGGGATGAGAGGGATGGTGAGTGATGGGTGATGATTTTTGTTGACTTTTGGGTGAAAAGAGGAATGAGTGTCATTCCTTATTGGTGAAAAAGGGATGGATAGGTAAGGTTGTGTACTTGACTTTCATTGATGGATTGATGTGATGTATAGGGTAGAGATTATCTTGGGGATTACGACGCACGGTGTTTTTCTCGAACTGAACGCAGGCCCAAATCTCTTGGCCTGGGTATCGCCCCGATGCGTAATATGCGGCATTGGAACTGCGGCAACTGCGCGGTCGCTAGGGTACAAGTCTCGGGTTGACCCAACTCTGGAATACGGGACACGACTCAAGGTTGCCCGTAACTGCCAATAACAGATCACGGGTCGTCGAAATTCGATCAGGAGGACTGCAGAAGCCTAAGGAATAGTACGGGCTAGGATTCGGGTCTTGCAAGTTGGAAGATATAACTATGATTATCAAATATGAACTTCTTTTGACCTAGTCTTTAAGAGATAAGACGGATGTAAACTAGAATAAATTCCATCACAAAACCATGCCCATGAGACAGTTAACAATAGAATTAAACCAATCCACAACCAATCTGAGAAATGTATGAATGTTAGGAAGGGTTCCATCATCCAACCATGTCCAAGGGGCAATGGTGAACAACATGGTTCCCATCATCCAACCTATAATGCTAAGAATATGCTCAAAGCTATCGCAGATCCATTGTAATTTAAGTCACAACAAACCATTAAAAACTGAAAGCATTCCTATTGATCAAACTATAATAAAAGAGAGTTCAAGTAACATGAATCAAAGCCGTAGAACCAATCCCATCACACTACAAACTTCACCTCTTAGCCTTAGCTAAGAGGTTTAGCCTAACATAGACATGATCACACTAGACTCTTAAAGACATAAGGGAGGAAGAAAGAAAACCAAGAGGAAGGATAAAAAAGAATGAAGAAGGAAGAGGCCAGCCCAAGCTCTCCCTGTTTCCACGTCTCCACACGTCCCAAGCTCTCTTTCTTTCCATGCCCAACCATAGCCTCCATGACTGCCTAGGGTTTTTTTTTCCATGTCCACGCCCTCCCTTCTTATAAGTGCAAGGAGGTCAGTGGAGAGGACAACATTTACACAGCTCTTTACGCAGCGCCGTGCATGCGCAGCTGTAAACGCAAGCTGAGTTGCGTTTGGAGCATTGATCGTATCAAAACTTGGGTTTGGCTTTATGGTTGGAGTTGGGCCTAGCCTAGGCTCCACCCGGACGGTATGGATCGCTGATCCGATCACGGTCTGGGCCACAAAACTCCCCGAAAGATCCAATTTTCTTGGTACGTGCGTAGGCCTTACGCAAATGCACTGACGTGTTCGGTGGGCCCCACGGTGTTGTTTTCTGAGAAATCCGACCCGTTCATTAGATTCTTGACGAAAAACTAGTAAAGGAGTGGTTTTTATTGGGTTTTGGTGCGGTCAACTGTATTAAACCAACTCACCATTCATCCTGTATTTTCTGATGATCAAAAGGACACCTAGGCGAGGGTTACGCCCCCCCCCTCTGGAGCATATGGATACTTTAGATCTTTCGAATGGGTGATGGGTGGGGCCCACAAACAGGAACTGACGGATGATCATCTGTCCACTGTCTCCTGGCATGAAACGGATCGGGTCAACCACTGGTTGACCGAGTGTGGCATCGATGCGCTGCTTGCGTGCGTACACCTGATGTGTACACACTCTTTCATGTAGGGTTCACCGTGATGTTTATGAGAAATCTGTTTTGTCCATCCCTTTTCTCATCTAATTTAAGGAGTTGATACCGAAATTGAGGCCTATCCAGAGATCAGGTGGGCCCCAAATCAATGATTTAGTGGCTGATCTATCCTTTGGGCCACTTTCACGAGGATCCAATGGCTGAAATTTTACGTGTACGATAAATTTATTATCCTCAGGCCACATATAAAATTTCAAGCCGAACGGATGGTGGGAACCCTGTGATCTTGCATTCTAGACGATTTTCAGGCCCGTTTAGCATGAGTGGCATGATTTTCTCAAATTTTTAGCTTGTAAATTCTTCAATATGTCCGTCACTTATCTTGGTGATTTATGAGCGTCAAATCCACGCTTTTAGTACCTTTTTTCAATCCAGGCTCCTTAATACACCCTACATCACAAACACAATTAAAATAGGGTGTTAAACGGTATCAAGCTCGTAAAATCAGGTAATAAATGGGGTCTAATATGCAATATTTGACCCTCAACAGTTGCCTAAATGGGCCATTGCCATATTCGACTGAGCCTTTTCGATCCATCTTGACCATGGAACGATAAAAAAAGGTCAGAAATGGAAAAAAATGGAGGAATAGAGTAGGATAAATCTCACTTCGACGCAAGCTGATACCCCGTCGCCCAAATGGACCATCGTCGTCTTCGGTCAGACATTTTCGATCCACCTTGGCCATAGAACGATCGAAGGAGGTCGCGAATGGAAAGAAATGGATGAAAAGAGTGGGAAAATCATAACACTTCCACAATTCGATGCCCCATTGCCCAAATGGGCCACCTCTGATGCCCAATCAGGCCATTTCCAGTCCATCTTGACCTTTGAACGGTCGGAGGTGGCCGAAAATGTGGAGTGATCGGGCACCTAGGTGGGACGCCAAGGTGAGAACAAGGCATCACGACCCAAATGGGCCAATAAGATGCATAACCATCGTTAAGACGGCATGTCGCTGCCCAAGAAGGGCAGTGGCTTGCGGTGCCATCACGAAAATGGCACACCACTGCCGCCAGCTAGCAGCAGGGCACGATGCCACTGCGAGAGCAGCGCACCACCTCCCCTTTCAATAAGCTAGAATGATGTGACCATGCTGTACCTGCAATGCCGCTGCTGCACCCGCAGCATCACGCTGCCGGGGGTCAGCTGCCCGTGGTGCCGCCACCGCCTCTGTGCACCATCACTGGGACTTGTTGGCCCTCCAAGTGGTGCATGTGTGGGCCGCTTTTAAACCCTCAAAATCCCATCCCATTTCACCTAATCTCCCTCATTTCCTTCATGCTCCAGCCCTAGCCCTCTCTAAAACCCCAAAAACCCACCTCTTCCTCAAATCTCTACCATCATTTCTTTCTCTTTCTCAAATCTCTTCAACCCCATCTCCAAGATCCCTCCCTTCTTCTTAAACCCATCTCCAACCCACTCTCTAAAATCTTCATCTTCTCAAATCCCACATTCTTTTTCAAATTCCTATAACTCTTCTTCTTCTTCTTCTCCTTCTTCTCTCAAAACCCCTCTCCGAATCCCAAGAACCATCTTCCTTCCCATAGTAGGAAGGGAATGACCCTTCTAGGAGTTATCTCATCCTTCTTCTCCATCTCCTTGATTCTTTCATAGGAAAAAGGAGAGCGGCCCTCGATGAGGTGGGGCTGAGCCACAGTAGACAGACGAAGAAGGGAAATGACCTGCGTTCAACGTCGGCTCTCGACGAAGCGGGGCCAAGCCATGAGAAGTGCACAAAGTGAAGTCACGACAAGCAATCGACATTGGCTCCTTCCGCTCAACCCAAGGTAGAGCTAGGGAGATTCCGAAAGTGGAAAGTTGTGTTTGAAGTCTCCGTTGAGGACAACATATTCGGTGAGTATGAGTTACTCGATTGCTTCCTGCACAATGGGTGGGTGCACATGTTCGAAGGGACTTACCGTGCCGATGTGGGCCTAGTAAAAGCACTCTACGCCGGATCTGCAATCCCAAACTCGACCCCTTGGTGTTCGACATCCTTTACAGCAAACAAGTGGTCCATATTGATGTGGGGGCCATCTCGCGAGTACTCGATGTGCCTTTAGGAAGAGTACACATCGATGAGAGCAACATGAAGACGAAACGATGCCGGGATGAACGCATCATGCATTTGTGTGGTAAGCTAGTTTCATGTAGGCGCGATAGTAGTATACGCACATTAGACATGATCATGCCGTATCGATTTCTTCACCACATTTGCACTAGTAATGTGTACTCGAAGACGAGCAACCGTACCGAATGCTCTCGTTATATGATCAAGTTTCTATATCAAGTGGGCCACATGGAGGACGTATGCCTCCCCACCATCGTGCTTGCCCAAATCGTGAAAGCGGCAACGACAACTCAGAAGACTTCAGGGCTCCCATTTGGTCGTTTGATTTGTAAGATTGCTTGACAATATGGGTTCAGAGGATCCAATGGGGACCCCGAACAAGTGAAAGTCATCAATGACGACACCCTCAACCACATGAGAGTGGGCCCAAAGCAATAAATGGCTCGACTTGAGGAATTTGGGGACGAGGCCGATGAAGAAGAAGAGGAGGAGAATGAAGAAGGAGAAAGAAACGAAAAGGAAGCTGAAGCTGAGGGTGAGGGGAAAGGCGAAGAACCCCTTGCTTCGCAGGAAATGCGAGAGCGCCTAAATGTGCTTAAGGCCAGGTTGGCTGGGGTGGAGCAGAAGCAAGAGAAATGGAATAGGAAGCTGTACTACACAATGAAAGCGATCTTATGCTGTGTGCAAAAGGAGGGAGCGCCCCCTCCTTCGCCTGACTCCGAGGGCCAGTAGGCCCTCGTTCTGGTTGTCATAGGCTTATTAGGATTAGACATGCTGCTTGCTCTTTTCTTCTTGTTGATTACGTATAGTATGTGATAGTTGAAGCTTTATTTCCTTTCCTATGTTGTTGAATGTTAGGCGTCTTTATTGCATCAATTATAGAGGGTTGATGTATTAGAAGGCCTCATGTTATGAATGGAATATTGTAGTTAGCAAATTTGTGTGATTTAATGTTGAGCATGCTAAAGATGTGATTTTTTTTGCCTGCCCTGAGGAAGAGGATCATACATATTGTTGCCATGCAATATCATGTGACTCCTCAACTTTATATAACGCGCCTTGTGCTGAATATATGGAATGCCTCTCAAGGGCAACTGGAATATGTCACGTCTTGTGCACGGCAGATTAATCGATGGGACCTTTCCCCCCACTGGTTGCCAGCATGGCCCCAGCTTAGGTCCAGAGTTTGAGGCATTACCGGACTCGCAACGGTTACTGGTGCCACAGATGGACCTATACCGGATGTACCATCAGTGTTAGGCCAAAACCTCGCCTTATTTCAACACTGCCTATGTCTCAGGTAGCCTCACCCCTAGATATGATGGGGCAGATGTTGCTCTTAATGTAACAACAGCAACAACAAACCCTAGCAAGGCCATCACACAAAACATAAACGTGGCCCCACCGGTGCAGCATGTGCTAGCTCTCAGGACAACAGCAACAAGCAGGCTGTTTCAGTGCTTCCAACGCCTCATTCCTCCCACATTTACAGGCACCTATCGGCCTAA
Source organism: Magnolia sinica (assembly GCF_029962835.1). Lineage (NCBI taxonomy): Eukaryota > Viridiplantae > Streptophyta > Magnoliopsida > Magnoliales > Magnoliaceae > Magnolia > Magnolia sinica. The sequence goes on from NC_080583.1 coordinate 28,958,919, forward strand.
GGAGGTCGAGTATTGGCTCAACCAAATATCCAAGATGATAAGGCCACTACACTACTCCGAGGAGGAGCAAGTAGAACTTGTCACCTACGGGTTTGAAAAAGAGGCCGCAATGTCGTGATTTGTTCTAAGGACTGTCCTAGCGGGATTTGTGTGGACCTGGAGTGAATTCGAGATTCACTTCCATGAGAAGTGTTACCCTCTCACTTACTACAATGAGAGAGAGGGAGAATTCCTCTGCCTCCAATAGGGAGGGATGACGGTAGTGGAGTACGAAATCCGCTTCATGGAGCTGTCAAGATATGCTCCTTTGATCTTGGAAGATGAGCCGACAAAGATGCAGCGGTTTTCTGAGGGTTTACGAGTTAGCATCCACACCAAGATGTGCTATGCGAGCATCCACACCCATGCTGATCTTGTGAACATGTCCCTGTGATTTAAGTAGGACGGCGAGCGAGTGTCCCGAGCACACTTGCAAATGGGCCTGAGGCCTAGGGCCGAGCTATTGTCCTCGTCGCTTCTCGGTAAGAGGCCATGGGCGAATTCGCCTTTAAGGCTCATGGCTCCACCAGCCCCACATAGGCGGTCCAGCTGTGTGTGCACTATTGTAACGCCCCATGTTTTCAGGACCCGAGCATACGACCCGTTTCCTAAAAACCCAAGTGTTAACTTATAGAGAGACAAATTTCATACATAATTTTTTTCTTTCATCAGAGTTAACAATTTAGCGTAGCATGGACAAATCATACATAATGGAAAATTTCGATTTACATTTAAAGCGTGTAAAAGATCACCCATAATGACTTATACAAACCAATGTCCTCATTCTTACAATTACAAAATGAAACAATATCACATGTGAAACAAGGTAAATTACAACAGTCTTGAGCCGTGAAATCCTGTAGCAACCCTTAGCAAATATAATCATGCACCCTTGTCAATTATAGCCTGCTCCTCATCAATATGAATGTGAATATCATCTGGCCACCTGTGCTACCTGTAGGGTTATATATTTGATGGATGAGTGACCAACTCAGTGTGAATTCCCCTTAAGATTACACACTGCCACATTAGGTAAGCAGAGTTATAAAGTAAAGCATACAAAACAATACATGATGTAGGTCTTATTAGATGTATGGATGCATGAATGCAATCATCGCCTCAGGGATGCTCATCCGTGTGGAATTTGGGCTCGTCACCCATGCAATCATCAACCTGGAAAAAGCATCCAATCGGACAATTACGTACATAACATACGATAACAATAGATGTTGGTCTGTGCCATGTATGCATGATTAGCCAACCCGTTATTAGTCCAATTACAACCAGCCAATTTAAATAAGCTCAAAGGTCACTACGGAGGCTTGCACCAACGTAGGCCAACAGCTCGGGCATAGGTCCCATACCACCATCCCCGGCTCATGAGACTACCATCTTAGGATGTTTAATGAAAACCCGTTGACTAATGACCAATCATATTACAGTATATGGGGCTTACTACCGCAGGCTTGTATAGAATAAAACGTCGAACCCATCTAGGGCAAGTACCAAAACAAAACCACGTAGGGCGAATATCAAAACTAAGCCACATAGGGTGATTAGTAAAACTAAGACACGTAGGGCCAATATCGAAACCATGCACTAAGAGACTATCCTTAAAACCATTGGACACAACAACCCTGGATGGTGGGCCCACAACATTGATCAATTTAAACCACCACTCAATAACCACTACGCAGGGTTGTATAAAATAAATAATAGAGGTAACAGAAATGAAATATTTACTAACAGTAAAATAATAATGACTAATAATAATAACCATATTATAAGAATTTTACTAATCCCTAAGGAAGTTGATAGTGTTTCTTAATGATACTAATCCTAATTATCAATAATGAATCTAGTCATGATAATAGATACCATGACCTACCATAAGTTATGAAATTCTACAATTAACTCAAACCTAATACACTATTTAGGGTTAAGGTCTTAACCTAGGATTTAGATTACCTAGGTTTTAGGGTTTTGTCCTTGGGTTTAGTTTTAGGCTTAGATTTAGGTTTTAAACTCTAGTTGGGGTACCATTAACTATGATGTAAATTTAATAATTACCAAATAATTATTAGCATTAGTGTTATTATTCATATTGGCTAACATAACAATAGTCGTTATGATGTTAACTAATATTATGACCTACTGTTGGTGATAACATTTAAGAGTGACAAAATAAAGCACTAGGATTTAATAATGGTATTATTATTATTATTATTATTATTATTATTATTATCTGTCTATAATAACCATTATTAATATGGAAAATTTACTAATGGTTAATCACATCTAACTTTAATAATCCTAAAAATGATAATAATAGTAACAATGAGAATTGAAATAATTTTAATCTAGGAGAAAAATGCGGACTCACCTTGTTGACTCGGTTCGAGCCGAGTTGACTCGTTCCTCACCTCCACTTTCTTTTCTCCCTTCTTCTTTCCTTCTCCTCTTTTTTTTTTTCCTACCTTCCATTCTTCTTCTTTCCAGTAGCTAGATTGAAGCCAGCAAACCACCGGACTCCCCCCAATTGAGTCGACTCAATTAGAGTCAACTTGGTGTAACGACACCCATCTTTTTTCTTTCTTCTTCTTCTTTCTTTCCTTTTTATTTCTCCCTCTCTCATACCATACGCTGGAAATGCCCAACAAGATGCCTGCTCATTTGATCAACAGGTTGACTCCTCATGCACCAACTTGGTCGGTTTGCCAGCTACTTCCTCCCTCTCCTTCTCTTCATTCTCCTCCTTTTCTTCTTTTCTTGCAGAGATCACTTGGCAGCTCCAGACGGTTTTGATTGGTGAGTGAGGGAGCTGACCTGCTCTAGAGCCAGGTCAAGTCACCCATCGAGTCTTGACTCTGCTGTGTGCTAATGCATCACGAGTCTGCACTCCCTCTTCGCTCTCCCTTCTCTTCTCTCTCTCTCTCTCTCTCTCTCTCTCTCTCTCTTCTTTCTTCCTTCTACTTTTTTTACTCCTGCTACTTCCAGCTATGCCCAGATGATGCCGAATAAGGGCTAAATCACCCGTACCCAGTAGTTTCTCGGTGGAGGAGAAGACAGCCATTAATGGCATCTTCTGAACACCATGTGTTTCTTTGAAATGAGGCTAGAGGATGTCTTAAAGTGATCCCTGGAAGCTTGTGGATAAGCTTTTTCGAAGCTCCACAGTCGTTTAGGTGGTGGGTTCGGACGGAGAAGAGGACAACTGTTTTTTTTAGTTGCAGCAAGGGCGTGTGAGGGAGGTCCATTACAGCTCCATCCTTTGGACTTAAATCGAACCCTTGGACTCTCTAAGGCCGTCAAATCATCAACAGATAGGCCAGATCTTCTCTGGCTGAAACTGCTTATAAAATAGTGGGTAGGAAACCATCGATTTTCATGGTTTGCTAGGAAATTTCAAACCGAGAAGCAATGGCTGAGATCTCACCAAACGGACGTTTGAGATAAGAGGAATCCTCTTTACTCAGATCATCAAGCTATCATGTGTAAGGAGAAATGAAAATTTTCATTTTTGGCTAGACAGCCGCACATAGATCTGTTTGGCCTAAGTTGGAGCACGTGCACGTGTGCGTGGGTGTGTATGGACAACATGGATTTGTTTAGCTGGGGATGCTCTACCAGATGAACGATTCAGATTAACTTGAGGTGGCCCACCTTGATCACAATGAACCGATCTTGGGGCGACTAAAAGCACAAACATGCTTGCCCACTTGCACCCGTCCCTGTGAGCACGCAAGTGCATTTCCATGTGCCGAAAAGGTAGGGTTTTGGTCAGCCTTGTGCTATGGATGCGATGGATGGTTCTGATCTTCTAAGTGAGCCTTGATGGTGGGCCATGTTTGCAACAAACAGACTCCCTCTGTTTTTTCCAAAAACGCCCGTAGGCGAGAACAGCAGGAGAGAGAAAACTCCCCTTTTTTTGGCTAGGCACGGGTCAGAGCTCGTCTAACCGTGCAGGCAGTTTGGTGCACCTCGAGTGTGCACTAGCTGAGCACATGTGGGCCGTTTAGTGGGGTTCACCATGATGTTTGTGATAAATCCACACCGTCCATTTACTTCCACAGGTCTTATCAAGACCCTTGACTGAATATGCGGCAGATCCTAAGCTCCGATGGCCCTTAATCACATGAAACTTATGGTTTAAGTGTCTATAAGTGTAATTTTGATGGTTGGATCATTTCTCGGTCCGATCTTCAGGGTTCCTATAAGTTCCTAGCCCATTTTAGGAGAAATTTGACGGTAGTTATCTGACTGGACAGTTGGATTATTTGGTTTAGCGTTAACTTGTATGGTTTGGGTATGGGTTGATCACTAAACTGTTGGGGATGCGATGAGTGATGTCTCTGATGGCCTAGGGCCCGCCATTAACAACGAAAGGCTCGTTTTGTCTATTAAATCGATTGGCCCATCAGGGTGGTTGGAATCCTAAGAATAGAGTCACTTGGTGATGCAGCGATCTTTCTTCAAAATTTACGGATGGACGACCCAATTATGAATATGGTTCACTTTCAACCATCGAATTTAGGCTAGAATGTACATGAACATTTGCTTAAACTAGGCTTGCATTTATTCTAAATCTTGGTTATACGGTAACACTCGAGTACTGAAAAGTACGGGGTGTTATACCTATTGTGATGGGGTGGGCCACACCGCTCCCTTCTGTTTCACTAAGATGAGGGATAATAGCTACGCGCTGCCTCAATGGATCAACCGCAATCCCTCTCAAGCTATTACAACCCCTCCTTTGCGAGCAGTAGTTCAACCGATCCCCTGCATACCAAAATCGGCTGCCCCAACAGCTTATGACTGTGTTGCCAAACCGTCCGCAATAAGCACGTGTACATGTACTGGTCGCTGCGGTAGCTGATTCTACAATCGCGATGCCATTAGCATTTGAAGTCATGGCTCACATGCAAGGTACACATATTTCTCTTAGTGGACACCGGGTCTGTCGTTTCTTTGATATCGTGCTCCACAATCAAGCGTATAGGGTTGGACACCACCCTGACACCAGGGGTGAGGTTTATCATTGCGATAGGGACCTTCTCGGATGCCACTAAACTTTGTAGGGGTTGCCCTATAAATTTAGGGAGCAAGGTGGTGTGCATTGACATGATTGTGACCAAGATCTACTACTACGATGTCATCCACAGCATGGACTAGCTCACTGAGATGAAGGTAGAGATCGACTCTGAAACTCAGTCGGTGATTGCCTATAAGGTCGAGGGTGCATCCTTCACCTTCTCGATTCAAGTTAGCCACCCCTTCTAGATCCACTGTTATGCTTCTCTGCTAGAAGTTTATAATGATTCATCCCTTGTGGCCATGCCAGTAGTTTAAGATTTCATAGATGTATTAAGGACAATTCTAGATTACCTCATCAACGAGAGATCAACTTTACTATCGACCTCATGCCGGGCACAACGCCCATCTCCTTGCCGACTTATCAAATGCCTCCATGTGAGATTGAGGAATTAAGGACCCAGATTGATGATTTGTTACCATCTGGCTTCATACAGCTGAGTGTATCACCGTGGGGAGCTCCGATATTATTTGTAAAGAAGAAGGACGGATCGTTACGATTGTGTATCCATTACCGTAAGCTGAACCACATTATCATGAAGAGCAAATACCCTGCCCAGAATAGATGACCTATTTGACCAACTGAAGGTAGCCCAATACTTCTCAAAGATAGACTTGCAATTTGGGTACCACCAGTTGCGTGTCAGGAAAGAAGATGTGCAGAAAATAACGTTTAGGACTAGCTTTAGGCATTACGAGTTCCTCATGATGCCATTTGGACTCACCAATGTACCGGCTGTATTCATGGACCTCATGGATAGGGTGTTTCGACCATAACTCTACCAATTCATCATCGTGTTCATAAACGATATTCTTATATATTCAAGAAGTCGGGAAGATCACGAAGAGCACCTATGGGTAGTCTTTGATACTCTACGCAGAACCAGACTGGGAGCAGCCTAGTTCGATTATAGAAGTGAATAGTTTCCTCAGACTCACGGGCTATTACCATCAATTTATCAAGGATTTCTCCACAATAGCCCGACCGTTATCCCAACTTACTTGGAAGGACATCAAATTCGCTTGGAATGAGAAAGTGGAGGTGGCCTTCTAAGAGTTGAAGGACAAGCTGACGTCCACCCTCGTACTCGTGCTGGCAGAGTAGGGAGTTAGATACACCATCTATATTGATGCCTCTAGGGTCGGCTTGGGATTTGTACTTATGCAGAAAGACAAGGCGATCACCTATGCCTCTTGGTAGTTGAGAAAACATGAAGAAAACTACCCCACTCACAATCTGGAGTTGGAGGCGGTCACCATTGCATTAAAAATTTGGAGGCACTACCTCTATGGAGAAGAGTTCAAGCTCTTTTACGACCATAAAAGCCTCAAGTACATCTTTATGCAGAGGGACCTAAATATGAGATAACGTCACTGGATGGAAACATTGAAAGATTTCAAGTTTCAAGTCTCGTACCATCCTGACAAAGCCAACCTAGTGGTTGGCGCATTGAGTCATAATAATGTCATGGAATTTCCAGCCCTGCTAATGATAAAGAAGTGGAATATCATGGAATTCGTGCAGGACTTCAAATAAAGACTAACAGTGGTAGAGCCATTCGAGAGCATTACTCACATTCATGTACAACCATTAATTGATAGTTGAACCATTAAGGCACAGAAAGGAGACAAGCCACTATTGAGGATGAAAGAAAGGGTGGGTGACGGCGAAGAATCTGATTGGAGGATTGGCTTGGACAAAGGTTTGCAATATTGTGGTCGCCTATGCGTCCCGAACCTCCACGATTTAAGGAAAGAGATTCTAGATGCCACACACAGTTCCAAGTTAGCGATGCACTCAGGTAGCATGAAGATGTTGTTGAGGGTCAAATATTGCATATTATCCCTCATTTATTTCTTGGTTTTACAAACATAATATGACTTAATGGTAGATCTTACATGTGTTTGTGTTGCAAGGTGAATTTAAGAGCTTGTATTTAATAGAATACTAAAAGCATGAATTTAGTGCTCAAGAATTGCCAAAGCAAAGAAGGGATCTTTGGAGACCAAGATTGAAGATTTCAAGACTCCAAGATCCAAGAAAATCAAGTGGAAAAGGAAGGAAGTCGAAAGAACAAGCGCAAAAATCACAAAGATTGTGTCATCGAGAACTTCTCGATGACATCAAATATTCGTTCGAAGACATCAAACATTGGTTGATGACATCGAGTTTTTGAGGAAAAATCGAGTTGGTTGCTGGACATATTGGGTGCTTTTCTCGATCATTGAAAGACATGTTCGACTTTCGAAGGAAGGTGCTTGACGACATCGAAGATTGGTCGATGGCATCAAATTTATTAAAGAAATTGAAATAACTTGCTAGATTGTTTTGGACACATTCTCAATGACTCGAATACCTGTTCGATGAACCAAAGATTCGCTCGATGACATTGAAGGATAGTTCGATGATGCAGAGATTTACAAAGTGCAAAAGAAGAAAAGGCATGACTTTCAGATTTAAACCCCTTCGATGACATCGTAGGGTGTTCAATGACATCGAATCGTTTATGTAGTGTTTACGCAGATTGTGTAAATTTGATCGAATTTTGCGATTTTGGGGAACTTGGCTTATAAATAGGGGTTTCCTAAGTATTTTTAGGATATCTAGGGTTTAGAGGAGCAGAGTAAAAGGGCGGAGCCGTTTCCCAAGAGTTCTTCTTCCCTTTTTCTTAGTTTTTCATGCTTTGTTTTAGGGTTATAAATCCAATCATGTCTATGGTTGGCTAGGTCCCTGAGCTAGGGCTAAGGGGTGAAGCTTGTAGCATGGTTGTGAAGTTTTTCTTATTTAATTCTTGTTATTGTTGAACTCCTTTGATTCTAGTTTGATATTTAAAGAATACTTTTAGTTTTTAATGCTTTGTTGTGACTTAAATTATAATATATTTGCAATAGCTTGAAGTATCTTCTTTTTCTGTTTGGAGTTTGTGAAAATAGGAAATTCCGTTGTTCTCCATTATCACTTGGGCATGGCTGAGTGATGGAATCTTTTCTATTATTCACAATTCTCCCATGTGGGTTGTTAGATCGGTATATCCTGTTGTCTACCATAGTCTCCTGGGCATGGTTAGGTGATGGAATCACTTCCAATCTTCCCAACTTTCATTTGTTGAGAATTGGGTTGATGGAAGTTCAGGTATGATCTTATTGAATATCTTCCAATTAGATATGATAAGACTCCAGTTCTAATTGAGTGCCTTGAATCAAATAAAGAAACATCCTAATTGCTGCAAGTGGATCCTTGGAAACCTTAGTTCCCACCTTTAAATTTACAAGTTTTAGTTAAATAATCCCTTACAATTACTCCCTTTATTCTAAGATTTAGATTCACATCTTCTTCTAGTTCTACTTCTAGTTGCGTTCAGACTACACACAAGAGTAGTCCCTGTGGATTCGACCTCGGTCTTACCGAGATTATTACTACATCGTGACCCTACACTTGGGGTTGTGAACAGATGTATCGGGACATGAAACGATCATACTTGTGGGACAACATGAAAACTCAAATAGAAAATTATGTGTTCTGATGCCTTACATGTGAGCAAGTCAAAGCCGAACATCACGGACCCCCTGGTCTTCTTCAACCCATGCCCCTAGCTGAGTGGAAGTGGGATTTTATATCAATGGGCTTCATTTCTGTATTGCCAAAGACAAGGAAGGGGCATGATTTTATATGGGTGATTGTGGATCAGTTGATGAATTTGGCCCAGTTTCTCCCAATTCAATTTTTCAATTTCGCAGATGACCTGGCCAAACTGTACATCAAAGAGATAGTGCGATTGCACGGGGTCCCTTTAGACATTGTGTCAAATTAAGATACACGGTTCACATCTATTTTCTGGACCCAAATCCAAGAAGCGATGGGTGTAAAACTAAAGTTCAATACTGCCTTCCACCCTCAGACCAACGGGCAGATGGAAAGAGTGAATCAAGTACTTGAGGACATGTTGCGAGTGTGCGTATTCGACTTCAAGGATAGTTGGGATGATTACCTCCCCTACGTTGAATTTTTCTATAACAACAGCTTCTAAGTAAGTATTGGCATGGCTCCTTATGAGGCCTTGTATGGGTGCCCATGCCGAGCCCCACATTGTTGGGCGGAGGTCAGGGAGAAAAGCTTAATTGGTCCAGACTTGGTCCGGGTGACCTCATAAAAGATAAATGTTATCAGACGTCGACTACTTGCGGCCCAGAGTAGACAAGAGTTATGCCGATACGAGATGGAGGCATTTAGAATTCGAAGTTGCGGATCACGTATTCCTCAAGCTCTCTCCAATGAAAGGAATACTATGTTTTAGCAAGAAAGGGAAGCTCACACCGTGATTCATTGGGGTATTTTTGATACTAGACTGAGTGGGTGTTGTGGCGTACCGTCTCACCTTACCCACACTGCTCGAGGGAGTGCATAACGTATTCCATGTGTCGATGTTGAAGAAATGCGTTCCCGACCTTGATCATATCATCAAGTGGGAGTAGGTAGAACTCATGGAAGATGCTACCTATGTACTGCGGCTTACGCAAGTTCTAGACAGAAGAGAACAAGTGTTGCACAGTAAGGTCATCCATCTTGTGAAGGTATTATGGATGCATCACACCGAGGAAGAGACCACTTGGGAGACGGAAGTAGAAGTCCACAAGAACTATGCATAGATTCTTGAGGAATATGAGAAGTTACAAATTTCGAAGATGAAATTTTATTTTAAGGGGGGTGGATTGTAACGTCTTGGAAAATTCTGTACTGAGACCTGAGTTCAACCACGGGCGAAGCTCCCTGAGGACCATACCTGACTAGCTAGCAACGACAAAGTGTACGTTGAAACTTAATATTATGGTAATTAAGGTCAGGCCACCATTTCTATGAATAACGAGAGGCTAGGATCGCAAGCATGACTAGCCCCAATGCCAACTGAGACCCGAGAGAAATTCTGAGGGCCCGCCCCTCTCAGGAGTAACCCAAAACTCCGAAAGTGACCTAGATAGCGCATCGGGTGTCCGCTAGCCTCGAAACTATAGAACAATTCCCATCTTACTAGGCTCGACGTTCATTGCGGGAGCCAAACTTGGATAGGGTCCAAAACCGCTTGACTTGAGCTGAAGGATAGGTGCATGAGAAGTGCAAATACCCTAGAGGAGAACATGAAACTTAAGTGAATTAAGTTGTGCACTCTCTCAGGAAGTTGAGAGTTTCAGACTATTGGTTTACGACTAAACTTCACACGTAGGGTAAAGACAATTCCTCACACACATTTGTATAACAGCGACCCCGATCGAGCATCGATGACCGTCGAACTGACACAGGCTCCGCACGGCCGATTTATGTGTCCGATTGTGCCAAGGTTGTCCTAGCATATATCCATTGGTAGGGGACCTGCCGCATGACGTAAATGATCTAGCAGCCCTCCTGGAGGCCTTATTAATTAGAAAGGACCCCCCATAGGGCATATATGACAAATGAAGTGGCCCTAGGGCCATTTGTATACCATTTGGAGTTATAAATAGCTCCCAAATTACACCCCTTTCTCCCCATCCGAATTTAGCAACCCTAAATTTGGGAGAAAAAATGGAGAAGAGAGAAAAGGAGGAGAGAGATCGATGGATTGCTTGATACGAAGGGTGATCCCTCTTCTGTTTGACTTGTGAGCCTAACCGCGACCATTCCCTCTGTCGGAGTTTCTCCGGCAACGATTTACGGTAATGCTACGAACCTTCCTTGTAGGTGTAGATCTTCAAATAGGTTTTTGTAACGCCCTAAAATTCGGGGGTCGAGCATAACTCAGCTCCCGAGTTTCAAAACATCACTTATGCAACATATTGAATGATGGATGTATGTTGTCTGTATGAGTACATAAAACATGGAATAGATTAAGCCAAACTGCAAACATAATTCAGGGATAAGCAAGAAACGTAAGCGGAAGACATATAGAAACATATGAGTACATGTGCAAATCCCTGAAATACATATACATACCAGGTCGTATTACAAGTGTTGCTATCAAAATTACAAGTATCAAATTACATCATCTATTCCCAAAAAGAAATCCTAGAATCCCACGCATCAGAACGTGGCTCACTAGAACCCGCCTGAAAACTGCATGAAAGAAAATACAGCCTCATCATCCTCGAACTGCTACTTTGCCTCAGGGGTCGCATCAACATCTGCAACTAAGACAGTCTGGTGGGTGTTTAAACACCGCCCTAGAACATGGGAGTGAGTGATCAACCCAGTGGAACAATATAGCAAAGGTTAACATGTTATCAATTCAATCAAGCAGTAATGATAAAGCAGAACAATCAAACATGTCCTAAGTACTCTTGTTAGTGCAAGGATGTATGAAGAATGATGCGTGCCCTCACGCGTACACCCTCAGCGTCTTCATCTTACGTTACGCATGACACCACCTCAAGTGCTCCACCTCTTCCAGGCACATGCAATGCGGTGCATGAATATGATTACCAAGTTGTTATTAGTCCTTTTCATACAGCAGGATTGGGAAGCTAAGGTACCTTCCTCATATCAATTTCCAAACAGTGATCCATTCTAGGGTCGTCAGTCCTAGATAATCTCATACGATCATATGGTTTCAGGTCGCTGCAAAGGGCTCGTCACCAATTAATGCACGCCTATCATACCTTCGTTACTACAATAAGTCTCGTCACCTCAATGCGGTATCCAGGTATGCTTAAGGTCACTACAAAGGGCTTGTCACCAATCAATGTAGGCTGACAGCACGAATATAGTGTCCCATACCACCATAATTGGCTCACGAGTTTGGTTGCTCACTGGTCACTATGGGGAGGCTCGTCACCCCAGCGTAGGCTGACAGCTCAACCACGGTGTCCCATACCACCATGTCCAGCTCATGAGTCTTAGCGGATCAAGATACCATGGTTAATAGGATTTGCACTGGTAAGTTTGGTACCCTAGATTCATACAATATCGTCCATACATGGTGAACATACATCGGACAATCGGGTTACTTGACGAACTTGACTAGCACGAGCGCACGTTGGGTTGAACGACATAGAGTGCGCAAACACTCCGTGTGGCCAAACCACTGCCGACAACTCTAATACGACTCGGGTTCATCTAATCACGTTCTACGTGGCGAAAGCAACTTTAGCCACGAACTCAAGGCTGATTACCGATTTCCTGGACTATTCCATAGTCCCAAACACATTCCACTACAACAGATAATGATATCAACAATTTAGAATAGTAATGGAACAACAACTCAAATCATGTGGTATGTAAGCATTTGAAGAGTATCACTTAACATGGATTCTCACATAAGTAATACTTGAACTTAAACAACAAGGAATATGACTTGCATGAGGTAAATCATTCACATCAATAGGGGTGTTGAGAATCGCTTCTCAACGTCCGCAATTAGGTTAATATATTATACTTTAGATCATTCAGATATTTCTACAAACACTTAGAATACATAGTGCAACATACATGACGTATGTTGTAATACACACATTTAAACAATTCCTTTTACCAAGGAGTTGTCACACATACGATTAGCACAATTACATGACAAATAATCATGACAAACACATGCTCATATTTTATATGTATACGGTACTTTCTACATATACATAGAATACACAAATCTCAATATAACACATGCATATCAGGAACGCAAAATAAACATAACATTTGGCATGTGAAATCTCATCCATAACAAGAATAAACCATTAGCTGGCATTGAAAGCCTTGAAAACCATAACCTATACGAATAAAGTCCGCACCTTAAACTAGAAATAGAGCACCGAATTGATTTAGACGATATGTCTTCGTCAACGGCGACTAGACAACCTAAGGCAAGAATAGAAATGAGATACAACAACACAAACTATTCTAAGCTCTAAAACAGATTAGGGTTAGGTTAACTTACCCAAGGATGAACTCAGAATCGTCAGAATAACGATTCAAAAGTGGTGGTTTAAGGATGTAGAGTAACAGGAAAGAATCCAAGGATGATTCACCAACTTCTCTCTCACTTTCTCTCTTTTCCTCTCTCTTTCTTAGCTAGGGTTAGGAAATTCGTATGGAAAAGAGAGTTAGGGTTTTAAGGTCTATATATAGGCCTAACATTGATGAAAATAACCCCAGGGCCAAGGTATACTTAGGTTATAACCAAAACAGGCCTCTCTCGATCCAACGGAACACTTTCGGTGGGCCTTTTTCCACATGCGGTAGGACTTAAGCTCACTGACCATGGATCTAGGACAGGCTGAGTTTTTGTACCGATCGGATCTACAAATCAGCCGTGGCAGACCACACTCAATTCAACGGTCACCGAAACTCGATCAGGTCCACAAGCACTATGACATGCCTGGGCCACCTTCCTTGATCCGAGGGTGAAATTGGGTCAGAATCCAATGGTCAGATTGCTTAAAATCGTCGCACAAGCGACACGACTCAGATTTCATAAAATCACATTTAATATCTCACCGTTCTCACACTCTTCACTCCGGACTCAATCAAATTGACCCAGGACATCATCTGGACTTGATTTTTGAGGTGATGGCCAAGTCCAACATGGTGACCAATACTGCCTAAGATCATCGCTATCGGACTTTCGACGCGCGGTCCAGGTCCGATCCAAAGCTTCTAAAAATTTCCAAGAGCAACTGGATTTAGCGATGAATCCCAGATTTCAGAGTAACCTAGCGCTAATGATTCTACAAGTTTTGAGTCATGCAGATCCAATTTAAAGTGATTGATGCTAATTTCACAAGCAATGGAGTTTAGCGCTAAATAACCCACAAAAAGCTTCTAAGGAAAAATAAAGGTAGTACTCGGGTCTTGGCATAAAATTTTTCGGGTCATTATAGTTTTTCCCAACCATAATGAACTCATGTACTCATATAGGTGGCCGACGATCCTTCCTTGAAAACGCAACCCTAAAAACAAGTCCGAGTCGGATGTCCTACTTATAGGTGTGGACCACAAGTGCTTAGGTTGTGATTTATCATTGCTACTATTCCAGTTAATGATTTATGATTGCTAATGTGGAATTTACATGTTAACTTAGGTGTATTTACATTTATGTTCAATGAATTGCAAATTGTAGTGTAGCGATACCTATGTATTTGATGAAATGCCCGAATGAGTACATTACTAAACTTAATTATCAAATGTGAAGATGAGATCCAGTACAAGGAAATGACCGATACAAGACCATATACAGAAGCAAAATTCTTCTTCGCCGATGCAAGCTACTATGATGGATTCACAACAGAAGATAAAGAGAAATATGATAAGAATAATACTGCAAAAGGTAGTCAGACAGAAATGATAGAAAATAATGTTGCAAGAATAGAATTGTCTGGAAAAGTGAATGCGAAAAAGAAATTTTATTTCATGCTAAAACACTTGAGACAACTAGGGCAACCTCCATTGACACTGTTATTGCCCGAGTAGTTTGAAATTTTGTAGTCGAACTAAACAGTGTCATTGTCGTACGCTGAAAGGAACAAACCATTCATGTCTATGCCGAAAAGATTTCATGTCAAGTCTAGCTTGAAAATTCCCAAGCCTATTGAGTTTTACGTGCCATCAGAAGCAAAGACAGAAGAGAAGACTAACAATAAAGTAAATTGTGAAAGGTTATGAAAAGGCCAAGCTATATGTCCTAGAGGGGGGGTGAATAGGACAATGCCAAATAAAAACTTATAACAGCGGAATAATAAAGAAAATGATAGCCAAATTAAATAACAATGCAGGAAAGTAAAACAACCTCAAAATTCAGATCTTGAGAGGTTGATACAAACGTTATTCTAAGGACAACCTTACACCAAAAACAGAGTTTATGGTAGGACAACCTTATTTCTAGAAAGGTCTTTGTATCAAGTCTCAAATCGAAGAGGAATACAAAAACAAATATGAACTGAATTGAAATAACTTGTAATTAAAGATGTATTGTTCTAGGGACAGCCATACACCATAAAAATGGCAGGGCAACCTTGCTGGAACAACTTTCAAATGAAATTGAAAATCAAGCTTATAAAGGAATAGCAGAAAGTAAATTCTAAGCTATTACAACATTCTCACAAAGCTTGAAATAATTACAACATTCACCACCATACATATATCCCACAAAAAGAATAAAAAAATTAAAAGAATAAAATAAACAACCACAACACAAAGGATTTATAGTGGTTAGCCTGTGTGTTCACCAACTGTTATCCAACAGCCACACAAAAAGCTACTCCACTCCTATTATCCTCACACAAGGGATAATCGCGTTCACTAAAGATAGGATTTCCTAGGTTCACACAAAACCCTTACACTGGGGACTTTGTATGTGGGCTTACACAATTAAAAACCCCACTTACGAGTTTTCCTGGCTTTCCTCGGATAACCAATATAACAAGATTTTTCGGCAAATCTTGAAAGAAACCAAAATAATAAAAGGAATTTACAATATGTAAAATACGAATATCTTCTTCGTTGTAGCGCCGGTAGAACCAAATCAAAGTAGATGATTGAATGTCCAAGTTCAATGTCCAGATTACTCGATTACAATGGTTCTAGTTCTAATAGATTTTAAATTAAACCAAATAGGGCTTGCCTTAATTGATTTTGATTCCAAAGAAAGGGAATAACAATTCCTCTTTTCAAATCAGATTGAATAGCCGAAACAAAATCAATTAAAATAAAGCTAAGGAAAGAAGATATTAAATAAGCACACTTAGCTTAAATGGAGCACAAAATTATCTCTCAGAAGTTCGACGAAGATTGGCTTGAATACTATAATTAAATCGATGATTTCTTTTGAGATTCGTGCTCTATTTATAGGTGAGAAGATCAGGTCTTCGACTGGTCTAGAGTGCTCTTTGACTAGTCGAAGCCATAACAGATATTTGAAAGATTAGGCGGGATAAGCGCAGACCGTTCTACGCCGGTCGTAGCCCTCCTACGACCGGTCGTAGGTCACCTACGAGGTCGTAGGTCCTGAAAGTTCGGACTTGAGTCGTAGATTCTACGACCGGTCGAAGATCGATCGACACTGTTCCTACGAGTGGAACAGATTCTGGACTAGTCGAAGGCTAACAGTTTTATCTGGAATATGTAACAAACTTACGAGGTCGAGGATTTCTTAGACCGGTCGAAGCAAGTCTAGGACTAGTCGAAGAAGCCCTAGGACTAGTCGAAGAACAGACCAATCACATGTAAAATAACATTCGGTTTATGTATCCGAAATGACCTACTTCTAAGGTCATCCTATGGTCAAACAAACCTCAATCATGAAGTATGGACATTGAAACAAGAGACCATGAAGAATGAGCCTTGAAGTCTTGATGAAGATTAAACCTTGAAGTAGCTCAATCTTGAAAGTGGCTTGAGTTTCAGCTTGAGTCTTGATTTCAGCTTGACTTTCAACTTGAGTCTTGAGTTCAGCTTGAGTCTCAACTTGAGTCTTGCCTTGTACTTTCTTTTCGGCTTGAGTCTTGTTTTGTGAGCAGCTCTTGCATTCAAGATCTTGAGTTTTGTACTTGAGAGCTTTGCTTGATGTGAGCTTAGCTTGTTCATGTATGTTGATCCTTGAGAGAGCTTCACTTATGCAAGTTATATATAACAGAGTATAATAGTGATTTTGGCACTACAAATTTGACAACACATAGGGATAGAAACTATAGCACTTACAATCTCCCCCTTTGTCAAATTAGTGACAAAACACATAACCATAATAAACAAAAGTAAAACAACTGGTTAACACCTGCAAATCAATATTCAATATTCAACATTCAACCAGTTCCAACATTCAACCATTATCATTCAACAAGATCAAACATATATTCTCCTTGACACCCCACTCCCCCTGAGTAACATAACCAATGCTACTCCTCTCACAATCACATTAACAACAAACCATTCTCCCCCTTTTTGTCACAATATGACAAAGGAGAACTAAATAAAGGAATGAGTACAGCAAAAGAGTAAACATGAGGAGGAAATAGAGTACAGCAAAAGAGACATAGAGATACTCAAGATAGCATCACAGATATCCAGCATAAATATTACATTAAGAACAAATATCCAGCATAGAATCCAACTCAAACTCAATCAAACAAGAGCAAAGTAATAAAGTTATTACATACCAAAAGTCTCATAGAAACTAGTCAGAATTAGAACTTGAAGATGGAGCAGGAATAGAAGGATCAAGTTGGTGCATGCCTTTGTTCAAGCGCCTAAGATATTTGCGCATATACTTGAATTGCAAATCATGAGCAACAGACATGTTCTCCAACTTAACATTAATATTCTCAACTCTACCTTCTAATGCACTCAAACGTGCATCAACATCAGATGGTACAAAATCTGGATCATTAGCTGAGTCAGAATCCAGTTCCTCAAAAATATCATCCATATTAATATCAACACCAGCTTCTTCAGGACCACCACCACCACCACCTTGTTCAGGAAGCAGATCCAACTTCATCTTATTAATATTTGTATTGTTGAAGATCAGATGATGGATAGGTGCTTCATCAACAGGCATATCGACTAACATATGAGTAGCCAATACAGTCATAAAGTATGCAAATGGAATGTCACTATGACCAGGATGGAGACGAAACTGAAGAATAAAATGACAGATTAAGGAAGGCAAACAAATCTGAGTACCATTTGAGATAGCATGGATAACACGAACCATAAATGAAGTCAGGTCAGATTTATTACCCGAACGAGGATACAGATTAGACACAAAGATTCTGTGGAGAATTCTATATTTGGGTAACAAATACCTTGCGGGGAGCGCATTCCCTTTTTGAGTCCATTGAACATCCATATTGCACAAGTCTTTAGTTAGCATACATTTTTCAGCCATTGAGGGTTTATCAGTTAAATTATGAATTGGAATACCCTCATCATTCACAGGAATTTCCATAAGGGCTGAAATTAAATGACGATCAACGTCAAATGGCCCTTCTCTAGTAAAAATTTGGAAAGTTAAATTATCCTGTGAAAATGCACTAATACATGAAAACATGGATTGGGCAATCGACCGGTATGCAGGCCCACCCCAATGCAATAAGTTAGTCCAACCTACAGCTTCAAGCATAGGAAGGATGTCAAATGGAGCAATGTGATTGACATCAACATGATGTTCAACGATAACCTTACGAGATCTAATGTCCCTAACAAATGATGGATCATCATTGGGAACAAGAAGATGACGTTTAGATAAAGGGGTAGATCTGGATGAAGAAGAAGGACCACGGGAAGTAGTTTTTCTTCCTCTAGAAGCCATTTGCAACAAGGAATTAAAGGAATAAAGAAGTTGCAAAGGATTGAGATGAGGGTTTGCTCAAAATAAATTTTTCACAACCCAAACCCCAAATCTCAATGATTTTCAAGATAGAAAGCTTCAAGAGAGAAAAGGAAGCAATCTTGATACAAATACGCAAGAAAAACGGATTTGGAATACTAACCTTGAAGAACTTGAAGGATGGGTTCGACGAGTCGAAGTTCGGCTCCAAGGAGAAGAAAGAAGAAATGAGGAAGAAAGTGAAAAATCCCCAATTTGAAGTGAAACCCGTGCTCCACGACTAGTCGTGGGTATCTACGACCGGTCGTAGTACGACTGGTCGTGTATACTCACGACTGGTCGTACAAACCCCAAAAATTCAATTTTCTTGCAAATTTTACAAAAATTGAAATACAATCTAGCAAATATATACAATATTATACAAGAAGGCATAAATTATCAATTTAAAATGCACATGCCAAGATCAAATTTCATCTTTTTGAACCTGCTTTTATCAAGAGGTTTTGTGAAAATATCAGCACGTTGATCTTCAGTAGGAATATATTCTAGAGATATAACTTTTTCTTCTACTAATTCCCTTATATAATGAAATCTAATGTCAATGTGCTTAGTACGAGAATGCTGAATAGGATTTTTTGAAATATTTATCGCACTGGAATTATCACAATGTAATAACATAGAATCCTGTTTAATTCCATAATCACTTAGCATTCTTTGCATCCAAACAAGCTGTGTACATGCATTACCAGCTGCAATATACTTCACCTGTTGAAAGTGAAATAGAATTTTGTTTCTTACTAAACCAGAAACTAGACAATTTCCAATGAAAAAACAACCACCACGGTTGATTTTCTATCATCTAGATTACCACCCCAGTCGAGTACACAACTAATTGAACATTGGTTTCATGAGGATACCAGAGACCAAGATTTACATTACTTGCGACATATCTAATAATTCGCTTGACAGCAATCAAGTGAGATTCTTTTGGATCAGATTGATATCTTGCGCAAATACCAACACTTAGAGAAATATCAGGTCTGCTAGCAGTTAAATATAACAAATTACCAATCATACTCCGATAAAGTTTTGAGTCAACATTTTTACCATTAGAGTCTTTTGATAGTTTCAGGGTAGTACTCATAGGAGTATCAAAATTCTTGCCATTCTCAAATCCAAATCTTTTGATTAGATTCAAGGCATACTTAGATTGAGAAATGAATATTCCTTCAGGTTGTTGCTTTACTTGCAATCCAAGGAAATAAGTCAATTCCCCAACCATGCTCATTTCAAACAGTGATTTCATCAAATCTGCAAACTTAGTAGTCAAGTCAGTACAAGTTGATCTATAAATGATATCATCAATATAAATCTGTACCATTAAGATATGATCATTATGTTTCTTAACAAACAGAGTTTTATCAACAGATCCCATTTGAAAATTATGAGTTAAAAGAAATTTTGTTAGTTTCTCATACCATGCCCTAGGTGCTTGTTTTAATCCATAAAGTGCCTTTTTAAGCCGATATACATGATCAGTATTTTTGGAATCTTCAAATCCCATTGGCTGTTCAACATAGACTTCTTCATGTAAATTGCCATTTAGAAAAGCACTTTCCACATCCATCTGATAGATCTTTATCTTTCTAAAACATGCAATGGATATAAATAGTCTGATAGATTCAAGACGTGCTACTGGTGCAAAGGTTTCATCGAAATCAATCCCTTCAATTTGAGTATAACCTTGTACCACCAGTCTCGCCTTGTTTCTAATTATATTTCCACATTCATCAGACTTATTTTTGAAAATCCATTTTGTTCCAATGATGTGTTTATCTTTAGGTCTTGGTACGAGATACCAAACATCATTTCTTACGAATTGGTTGAGTTCATCTTGCATCGCAACAATCCGGTTCTCATCAGCCGGAGCTTCTTTTACGTTAGATGTTTCAATTTGGGATGTAAAACATACATAATTACAAATATCCTAAAGTTGTCTACGGGTGCGAACACCGGGGAGAGGGTTTCAAAGAATATGTGTGGTTGGATGATCTTTAACAGTCCTCAACTCAGAATCAATCCGATTCGATGAAGTATCGGGTTTATCAATGATTAGTACTTCATCATTATCTGAATTAGAGATTGGTGTGTTTAAGTGATCATCAATGACAACATTAATGGATTCTTGAATCACACCAGTCCTTTTATTCAGAACTCTATAAGCTCGACTGTTTAAAGAGTATCCTAGAAAAATACCTTCATCACTCTTCGTATCGAACTTTCCCAAATTTTCACGATCACGTAAAATATAGCACTTGCTGCCAAAAACTCGAAAGTATTTAACAGTAGGCTTTTTATTGAACCACAATTCGTAAGCCGTTTTATTATTATCTTTTCTAGTGTAGACTCGGTTAATAATATAGCAAGCTGTGTTGACTGCTTCACCCCAAAGATTTTTAGAGAGCTTCATGCTATTCAACATGACGTTAGCCATTTCTTGAAGCACCCTATTCTTTCTTTCTACAAATCCATTTTATTGTGGAGTTTTGGGAGCAGAGAATTCATGTAATATTCCTTGGTCGGTACAGAACTTCTCAAAATTGCTATTCTCAAATTCAGATCCATGATCACTACGAATTTTATTGATTTGAGAGGATTTTTCAGTTTGAATCCTTTTGAGAACTTTTCTTACTTCTTCAAGGGTTTCAGATTTATCCCTTAAGAAGACTACCCAAGTGAATCTGGTAAAGTCATCAACTATTACCAAGATGTACTTTTTCCCACCATGTTTCTGTTCTGGTAGGTCCTATCAGATCCATGTGGAGAAGTTCGAGTGGTCTTGATGTGGTATTTGAATTCACCTTTTTGTGTGAGTTCTTTGTTTGTTTGCCTATCTGGCACTCACCACATATTTTATCTAATTTCTGAAGTTTGGGTAAACCTCTTACAAGTTCTTGTTTGCTCAATCGATATAGATTTCGATAATGTACATGTCCAAGACGTTTGTGCCATAAATCAGTCTCGTCTGTATGGACCATGTAACATGTTTGATTAGATGAGCTGGATTCGCTAATAATATAGCAATTTTCAGACGTTCTACGTCCAGTTAATATTACAGAACCCTTATTATTTAGTATTTCACAGCTTTGATTAGAAAATCGAACATTATGGTTATTATCACATATTTGTGATATACTAAGCAAGTTGTGCTTTAGGCCTTCAACATATAAAACATTTTTAAACACTGGAAGATTAAAAAGTTGAACCGTACCTTGGCCTAAAATCTTGTAGTTGCTTCCATCACCAAATGTGACTGAACCATCAGTCATATCTTTCAGATCGGTGAATAAGGCTTTGTCACCTGTCATATGCCTGGAGCATCCACTGTCTAGGTACCACTTTGAATGACTTGTTGCTTTGAAAGCAGTGTGAGCAACCAAGCAGGTGACTTTAGGAACCCATTTCATAACTGTTTTGGGTTTAGGAACATAGTTGGTCTTCTTTTGTGTATACTTGTAGGAATGACCTATAAAGTTAGATTTTAATAGCTCCTTGAGTAAATCAACTATCTTTTCAGCTAGTGGATTTCGATTCTGATTAAAGTTGACATGGCTGTTTCTAGGTTTTTGAAAAGTTTTTGAATTTTTAGAAAAATCTTGATAAGTACTTTTTCCTTTTGAGTTTGAGGACTCTCCTTTAACAAACATAGGAGGAGTATACTTTTGTTTAGGAGGTTGATTTTTATCATAGCCCAACCTGGATCGATCGCTACATTTTCTTGATCCGGATAACAATTTTTCTAACTTTGGATCACCTTGGGCATATTTCCATGTGTCCTTTAAACTCAGAAGAGAGGAAACTTCAGTTTTAAGTTTCTCAATTTCAGATTTTAAATCAACAATTTGAGAGTTTTTAAATTCCAAATCGTATTTTGATTTTTCAAAATTATCTGAAATTTGTGATTTTTCTAAGACAAGCGATTCAAAACAATTTTTGAGTTTAGAAAACTTTTCTTTTTGAAGTTTAAGTTTGTAACAATTTTACAACTTTCCTTATATAGGGCATTGTAAGCGTCTTGAAGATCATCTTCATTTTCACATTCACTATTCAGATTTTCTTCACTTGTAGAGTCATTATCTGAAAATGTGAATTTGGCTAGAGTCATAAGAGCTTTGACCTCATTGCCCGACTCAGTTTCAGAATCTTCTGATTCAGAAGAACCTTCAGAATCGGATGAATCAGATGATTCATCCCATGTAGCCAACATACCCTTCTTCTTGGGTTTGTCCCTTTTAGGACATCTATTTGCTAAGTGCCCATATTCTAGACAGTTGTAACATTGACTATCTTTCAAGGATTTTTGAGATTTGGGTCTAAACTTCTTTTTGTCATTTGATTTTTGAAAATCAACCCTTTTCTTGCTTTTGAAAATCTTATAAAATTTTTTAGCCAAAAGAGCCACATCATCTTCTGAATCAGAATTTTCTTCCATTTAGAAGATTTTAGCGCGATAGATTTACCTTTAGGAGCTTTAAAGTTTAACTCGTAGGTTTGTAGAGAACCAACTAGTTCTTCAACCCTTATATTATCCGTATCACGAAGTTCCTGGATTGCGGTTACTTTAGAATTGAACCGTTCAGGAAGTGAGCGTAGTATTTTTGCACACACTTTACTTTCTGGGATTTTATCGCCAAGACTCCACATTGAGTTTACAATGTCATTCAATCTAGTGTAGAAGTCCATAAACATTTCATTTTCCTCCATATGAATTTCTTCAAATCTGGTTATGAGGAGTTGGACTTTAGATTTTTTGACAATTGTAGTACCCTCGTGTGTCATTTCTAATACATCCCAAGCTTGCTTTGCAGTATCACAAGAGATGATTCTTTTGAACTCATCCGGTGATAGTGCACAAGTAATTGCATTTAGTGCTTTAGCATTTGCACTACTCTCACTTTTCTGAAGGGTGGTCCATTGGTAATATGGTGTGGTTTTCATAGACTTTGAACCATCAACCCCAGTAACTTTCATGATAGGAGGATTCCATTCAGTCACTGTGGCTTGCCACACATTTTCATCCATTGATTTGAGGAAGATCCTCATTCTGGCTTTCCAATAAGCATAGTTGGAGCCATCAAAGGGTGGAGGCCTAGTGACTGAAAGGCTATCAAAATTTGACATCTTAAATAACTTAAATTGTTAGCTCAGGAATTAAATCCAAAAAAAAAAAACGAGCTATTAGGCTTTGATACCACTTGAAAAGGCCAAGCTATATGTCCTAGAGGGGGGGTGAATAGGACAATGCCAAATAAAAACTTATAACAGCGGAATAATAAAGAAAATGATAGCCAAATTAAATAACAATGCAGGAAAGTAAAACAACCTCAAAATTCAGATCTTGAGAGGTTGATACAAACGTTATTCTAAGGACAACCTTACACCAAAAACAGAGTTTATGGTAGGACAACCTTATTTCTAGAAAGGTCTTTGTATCAAGTCTCAAATCGAAGAGGAATACAAAAACAAATATGAACTGAATTGAAATAACTTGTAATTAAAGATGTATTGTTCTAGGGACAGCCATACACCATAAAAATGGCAGGGCAACCTTGCTGGAACAACTTTCAAATGAAATTGAAAATCAAGCTTATAAAGGAATAGCAGAAAGTAAATTCTAAGCTATTACAACATTCTCACAAAGCTTGAAATAATTACAACATTCACCACCATACATACATCCCACAAAAAGAATAAAAAAATTAAAAGAATAAAATAAACAACCACAACACAAAGGATTTATAGTGGTTCGCCTGTGTGTTCACCAACTGTTATCCAACAGCCACACAAAAAGCTACTCCACTCCTAATATCCTCACACAGGGGATATTAGCGTTTACTAACGAATAGGTTTTCCCAGTTCACCCAAAACCCTTACAATTGTGTCTTTGTATGTGGGCTTACACAATTAAAAACCCCCACTTCGAGTTTTCCTGGCTTTCCTCGGATAACCAATATAACAAGATTTTTGGCAAATCTTGAAAGAAACCAAAATAATAAAAGGAATTTACAATATGTAAAATACGAATATCTTCTTCGTTGTAGCGACCGGTAGAACCAAATCAAAGTAGATGATTGAATGTCCAAGTTCAATGTCCAAGACTTGATTACAATGGTTCTAGTTCTAATAGATTTTAAATTAAACCAAATAGGGCTTGCCTTAATTGATTTTGATTCCAAAGAAAGGGAATAACAATTCCTCTTTTCAAATCAGATTGGAATAGCAGAAACAAAATCAATTAAAATAAAGCTAAGGAAAGAAGATATTAAATAAGCACACTTAGCTTAAATGGAGCACAAAATTATCTCTCAGAAGTTCGACGAAGATTGGCTTGAATACTATAATTAAATCGATGATTTCTTGTGAGATTCGTGCTCTATTTATAGGTGAGAAGATCAGGTCTTCGACTGGTCTAGAGTGCTCTTCGACTAGTCGAAGCCATACCAGATATTTGAAAGATTAGGCGGGATAAGCGCAGACCGTTCTACGACTGGTCGTAGCCCTCCTACGACTGGTCGTAGGTTTCCTTCGACTGGTCGTAGGTCCTGCAAAAGTTCGCTGGACTTCGAGTCGTAGATTCTACGACTGGTCGAAGATCAGTCGACACTGTTCCTACGACTGGTCGAACAGATTCCTGGACTAGTCGAAGGCTAACAGATTTTATCCGGAATATGTAACAAACTTACGACTGGTCGAGGATTTTCTTAGACTGGTCGAAGCAAGTCTAGGACTAGTCGAAGAAGCCCTAGGACTAGTCGAAGAACAGACCAATCACATGTAAAATAACATTCGGTTTATGTATCCGAAATGACCTACTTCTAAGGTCATCCTATGGTCAAACAAACCTCAATCATGAAGTATGGACATTGAAACAAGAGACCATGAAGAATGAGCCTTGAAGTCTTGATGAAGATTAAACCTTGAAGTAGCTCAATCTTGAAAGTGGCTTGAGTTTCAGCTTGAGTCTTGATTTCAGCTTGACTTTCAACTTGAGTCTTGAGTTCAGCTTGAGTCTCAACTTGAGTCTTGCCTTGTACTTTCTTTTCGGCTTGAGTCTTGTTTTGTGAGCAGCTCTTGCATTCATGATCTTGAGTTTTGTACTTGAGAGCTTTGCTTGATGTGAGCTTAGCTTGTTCATGTATGTTGATCCTTGAGAGAGCTTCACTTATGCAAGTTATATATAACAGAGTATAATAGTGATTTTGGCACTACAAATTTGACAACACATAGGGATAGAAACTATAGCACTTACAGGTTAACATTTGAGGATCTGAAAAGATATATTCCTGTCAACAAAAAGATTATGAAGAACATGGGCTTCAATTGTGAAGAATCGAATAAACTGAACAATGGAAAAGGAATTTAGAACCCGATTGGAGTAAATTAAGAAAAATGAGAAAAATTTCACAGATTAGAAGCTTCATCTTCTCGAGCGTAAGTAAATATGATTGTGGTAGATTCGGCAATTGGTCAAGAAATAGACTCCGGAGTAATCAAGCATCCCGAAATGGCTTTGAAACAAATAGAAGACAGGGGGCAACCGATGACTGACAGTCTGCGAGAAATAAATTTAGGCACAAAAGAAGAGTTACGAAATATATTTATAAATGCCAGTCTTCTTGAACTAGAAGTCGATCGGTATATCAAACTCTTGAGAGAAAATAAAGATGTATTCACCTGGACATATGTAGAAATGTGGGGTCTGGAACCATCAGTTGTGATGCATCGACTAAATATCTCTAAGGATAAGAGGCCAATCAAGCAGGTTCAAAGGCGATTCCATCCAGATTTAATTCCTCTAATACAGGAAGAAGTGAACAAATTGATCAAGGTCAGTTTCATCAGAGAGGTCAAATATCCTAAATGGATATCGAATATTGTCCCGATGAAAAGGAAAAACTGACAAATTAAGTTTTGTGTCGACTTCAGATACTTAAATGAGGCTTGTCTAAAAGACGACTTTCCATTACCAATAACAGAGCTGCTAATTGATAGTACGACAAAGTACACTATCATGTCTTTCATGGATGGGTATGCAGGACATAATCAGATAAGAATGGCTTCGAAAAATGAGGAGTCTATAGCATTCAGGACTTCTCTAGGGATCTACTGTTATAAAGTTATGCCATTTGGTCTTAAGAATGCCGACCCAACATACTAAAGAGCGATGCAGAGTATATTTCAAGACATGATGTACAAGCATGTGGAGTGTTATGTTGATTACTTAGTAGTCGGGTCAAACGAACATGAAGAACATCGTCAACATCTGACCTTGGTCTTTCGTCGACTCAGAAAGAAATAGCTAAAGATGAATCCGACTAAATGCGCCTTTGGTGTTTCGTTAGGAAAATTCCTTAGTTTTGTCATCAGACACAGGGTAATTAAAATTGACCGAGGGAAGATTAAAGCTATCTAGGATATGCCGCCGCCAAAAACATCGAAAAAACTAAAGAGTTTGCAAGGAAATTAGCATATATCCGACGTTTTATCTCCAATTTGGCTGGAAGATGTCAGCTATTCATACATCTAATGAAGAAAGGAACGGAATTTGTATGGGATCAGTCGTGTTAGAATGCATTCGACTCTATCATAGAGTTGCTGAAGCAGCTGTAAATGCTATCTTGTAAATCTAACACCCAGAGTTGTCAAATTTTGTTGTGCCAAACTACTTAGAATCTATATCCTGTTTTGATGAGATGGATAGATCAACTTCATGCATTGTGAGTCATCTTCGTCATCGCCAAACTTTTCTACATATTGAAGTTGAAGAACGTTGTCGAAGTTCAGGGATTACAAGTTCAAGTGCAAGAACAAAAGTTCAAGGCTCAAGTTCAAGTTAAATGCTCATTGTTACTACTTAAAGAATCAAGAACTCAAGCCCAAGTTCAAGATTTGGAACATAAGTTTCATGTATTTCAAGTGAATGAGTTACCGAAGTGATCAATGTTTCGATGGTTCAAACTTACAAATAAGGTATGGATGACCATAGAGATTGACCATAGATTATGTCATATTCATTGCATATTGTATTTGGGTCATTACATAAGTTTATAGATCATTTCCTCGAATAGTCACAGTCTTTATTCGGATAGTCCAAGCATTGACTCGACCAGTCCAAGAGTTGTTGTAAGACCCATATCCTAGACCGTACCGTTTCATAGGCTTCTGTAGTCCTCCCGGCCGAATTCCGATAACCCTCGACCTATATTCGATGTTTGCACGCGATCCTAAGTCAAGACCTGCATATCGAAGTCGGCTCGACTTGAAACTTATACCCTAGCGACCGCGCCATCGCCGCGGTTACAACGACGCAACTCACGCACCGATCCGATACTCAAGCTAGAAGATGTGGGCCCACGTTCATTTTGAGGGAATCTCTATAACATGTCCCATCAATCAATCAATCAATCAAGTCAAGTACACTCCATACCACAAGTACCTACACCCATCCCTCCCTTTTCCACAACTCAACTCTCTCTCCTTACCCATCCCTCTTTTTCCAAATTTCAAACAAAACCTTACCTCTCCATCTCCTTTCCTTACAATAACCACTCCATCCATCCCTTTCATCCATTATTTCTCTCTTTCTCTCATTTTTATCTTTACTCTCCAACTCCATGAGCAACACCCAACGTCCAAGCTCACTCTCCCAAATCCAAGAGTAGCCCACTTTCCCACTCACTCATCTCCCATCTCAACCATTCATTTATCATCTATCTCCATCAAAAGTTGAGCATAGGAGCTAAGGAGGCTAAGGGACCAAGAAGAAGGCCGACAGGTGGGTGATCTAACCATCAATTTTGTTATTTGAGGACCCACATATGGTGGGACTCATCTTGATGTATGCTTTATATTTAGGGAGGGCCCATGTGGTGGGGTCCCTCCCCTTCTTACCGATCTCTCTCTCCCTCTCTTTCATTTTTATGGTAACGATGAAGCCTTGTGGCCCACTCGGATGGACCCCACTACGAAGTATGTATTTTACCCATACCATCCACCTAGTGAGCCCAGATAGGTGATGAAATTCCACCATAAATGTGAGTGCGGGCTATGTGACGGGCACTGCTGCCAGTGTCCCATGTTATATGGGTTTGTAGTGAGGAGTGTGGGACTCATAACAGGCCCCACCCAAGATGCATGTATTTAATCCACACCGTCCACCCTTTTTTCCAGCCCATTTTAGGCGTTGAGCCGAGAAATGAAGCCATTTCAAATCTCTGGTAGGCCATATCATAAGAAATAGTATATATATTGTTAAAAATCTAATAAGGCCTGCTTTGATGTTTCTGTACATAAAAAGATATTAAATATTGGGCTTGTTAGATGCGTCCCGGGGCATAGAATCCAGCAGACGGACTGGATGATCCTGATGTGGGCCCCACCTACAAAATTCCTTAGGAAATAAGAAAAAAGAAAAAAGAAAGAGATGACGCTGCTGCTGCTAGCGTTCAGAGGACGCTGCAGCGAGCAGCATCTTGCTGCTTCTAACGGGCTGGACCGTGGGCCCCAATACAGGCCCCACCATGATGTATGTTGAACATCCACACCTTGCATTTGATGAGTCCCCTTTGGGAAGAAGGATCCTCCAAAAATCAATCGTTCACAGAACTCAGGTGGTCCACACCAAAAGGAGCAGGGGATTGAACGTCTACTATTGAAATTTTTTTAGGTCATAGAAGTTTTAGATCGATATGAAATTTATTTTTCCGCTTTATTTTTTAGATGGAAAAATTAACGTTATGGTAAGGCCACACGTGGGACCCACCTACTTGGACATTGGATGGCATGGTGTACACTAGCCATCTAGCTGTTGTATACGGCATCAATGGCCTGTGGGCTCCTTAGATGTATGTGTCTTCCACGCTGTCCGTTCGTCCAGACCATCCAACGGTCTGGACATGCTAGTGGCCCCCTTCACGATAGGCAGTGCTGTGTGGGCCTCCATGATGTATGTGCCATTGATCCACACCATCCAGAACTCTAGATGGTGGGCCAGATCATGAGGTATTTGTTATATTCTAACCGTCCATTCATTTGACGTGGACCCCACCATGGCAGCGTGTGGGGCCCACCTTAATTGTTGTGTTACATCCACACCGTCCAATCCATGGATGGTAGATGTAGATTGGCTGGTATACCGTGCAGCTAAATAACTGCTGAATGGACGTCAGTAGCCTCAGTGGGTCTGATTATGGAGTATGTGTTTATCCAACCATTTATCTACTTAGGACCCACGTGCTACAAGTGTTTTACCCACGCCTGTGGGTCCCACCTTGATGTGTCGCATATATCCACACCATCGATGTGTATGAGGCAGTGGGCCCTGATGTATGTGGCCTACCAGGGTGTATGTGTTACATCCATGACATCTAGCTGATGGACATGGGGTCCACCGTGATGTAAGTGTTTTATCTACTCCGTCTAGTCCATGAATGTGGATTCCACTAGATGTATGTGTTTTATCTACACACTGTCCATCCACGATGGGGCCAACCTTGATGATATGTTGTACATCCATGTCGTCCAGACCTTGGACAGTGGGGGATTGGATTGACTGGGGTACCTCACTCCAGTTATGTAGCTGCAGTGCCACATTAACAAGTTTTGAGGGCCATCGTGAGGAGTTTATTTCGTGGCCCATTGGTGCGGCCCATTAATGCGGCCCACTTGATGTATACGAGGCCCATTGTGATATATCTGAGGCCCATGTGTAGGGCCCACCCATTTTGTATTAAGGCCCATGGGTTGTGGCCCATTGTGATGTATTTCTGGCTCAGATAACAAGGTTCATTGTGATGTATTCGAGGCCCATGGTTGAGGCCCAATGCGATGTATGTATGGCCCGTTACGTTGTGTATAGATCCTTTGTATGAACCACTCCTTGGGAGCAATGTTGGTTAAATGTCCACATTGATGGGCAATGATGGTTGAAAGTCCTCATGTGACCTTCCCTTAGGCCTTTGGTTAAGCCGATTATCGATTCTGATTGTCGAGGCCGACTACTGAGGCCGATTGTATAAGCCAACTCCAATTATCGAGGTTGATTCAGATTGTCGAGGCTAACTACCGAGGCCGATTCCAATTGTATAAGCCGACTCCAAATGTCGAGGACAATTGTATTGGCCGATTTTGATTGTCGAAGTCGATTCCTATTGTTGAGGCTAATTGTATAAGCCAACTTCAACTGTTGAGGCCGATTGTATAGGCCGATTCCGATTGTCAAGGCCGATTCCGATTATTGAGGCCGATTGTCGAGGCCTAATGTGACGTATATGTGACTCGTATTTGAGGCCCATTGTGATGTGTATTTAGCCCATGTTAAAGGCCCAATGTGATGTATATGAGGCTTATGTGATGAGGTGCATTGTGGTGCATTTGAGGGCTAGGCGATGAAGCCCATTGTGATGTATATTAGGCCCATGTGAGAGGCCCATCGTGATGTGTGTTAAGCTCTTACGTGAAGCCCCTGGTGTTATATGTTAGGCCCATGTGAGAGGCGCATCATGATGTGTATTAAGCTCTTAGGTGAAGTCCCTGGTGTTATTTATTAAGCCCTTGTACGAGGCCATGGGTTTACTATATGTTAGGCTCTATGTGGGCCATCCCTTGGGGCAATGTTGGTTAAATGTCCACATTGTTGAGGCCGATTATCAATGCTGGTTATTGATACCGATTATGAGTATGTGAAAGCATAGCATCATGATATATGCCCATACACATCATCTACATGTTTATTATGAGATGTGATTGACTATTGCATATGTCATTGGACAGGTTGTTATGAGACTCCTTGATAGGCGGAGATTGTCTCACATGAGCACATGGTATGCGCAGGATTGATGCATGACAGGATTATATGACTCATGCACCTTCTATTGTGAGTTGTGATTATTGTACGCCCTAGCAACATCAGGGTCGTAACCTCTACAGGCATGTCTTGGATAGCTAGATGGGACACCAAAAATGTTTGGTTCGAGCATCTGGGCACTTTGGATGTCCATGGGTGAAAGTCCCTAAACTTTCGTAGGCAGGAGACTCCCCGACATCGAGACCGAGTGGATATATGAACGCCCGAGTGCCGAATACCAGGAAGCTGTGTCTCTAACTGCGTCGTGTTTAGTTGGGAGGGGGTGTGGCCTTATTCGCCTGAGGGTAGGGGGCATAACTAGGCTGAGTTTGACCAGCTCGTGAATAGGTCCGCTATCAACGTGCCGGGTAGATATTGGCTGACTACTGGTTAGGCAGATAGTGAGGTCCCTTCCACTTGCATGGTCGCGCGTTAGTGGGAAGCGATTTGCATGTAGAGTGCATTAGACCTCGATGATGATCCCAAAGATATACGGTATTGTTATGTGGACTTATTGAGTAGAAGTTACATATTCATTCATTCATTCACTATCCACTCGGGCTGGTGGTGCACAACTATTTGTTACATGTACCTTCACAATGGCTATAATTTTGGTTAGGGCGCGCGACTAACTTGAGATCAGGAGTTTACCACATTAAGTTTGACTATTTAAATTAGGTATGAGACTAGTTTGGATAGAAGTCCCTTGTGATGAACCCCATAGCCTGCGATATTGCGTACTATCATCCCGACTTTACACTCCAGCATGTCATTCCATTAGTACCGCATATCGCATTACATCCACAGCATATGACATTTTGGGTTACTATGTTTTTGCATGACCTAGATATGGCTGACGATATTCATGAACTCATCAGGAATTGTATATTGTTTTGCATCCTCGACGTCTGATATATGGCTCTTTATGACTCCTCATTTGCATAGCTGATCTGTATCATGTACTCTGATATTATATATGGACTTGCAGTATTTTTGCTTACTTTGATATTGTATGATTATGCCACTGTATTGGATACTTGGCACTTGTGCACACACATACACCACCCTCTAAGCTTTCTATAAGCTTATGCATGATAGATGAGTGCAGGTGTGTTAGGTTGCAGCAGTATTGAGCTTGGAGCATGCAACAGACTTCTGGAGCTTGATTTTTGATATATGTATTTCCCTTTCAGCATTGTACTCAAATATTTATATTAGTGGATATATGATGATGATGTTGCCTTTGTGATTTGGGTAAACTTGTAGTTATGCTTCTTACGAGATAAATGTACATTGAAAATCCTCCTTGCAGGATCCCAGGATCTGAATCTGACGTATATGCACTGGGAGCCGAGAATGGGGTACTACGGTGGTTGTCGGAACTGGATTCGGTGATCAGAAATTTTGTGAGCCTGATTTCTGGGTTTGGGGCATGATAGAAGTTGGTATCAGAGCATAACTTGGGAATACATGAGGATAACATCACATATCTGTTGATAGCTACCCTACACTCTATGATTGTCGAGAACTTAGAATGATTAGGTCCCGAGTTCGAATAACTTAGCGATCTTCTATTATAGACTCTTAACGTGCATGTATTCGAGAGATTCTTAAGGTTGATTGGCATCCTTATCCTTTCTTATAGGACATGCTGCCCAGGAGAGTGACCCGAGCGACTCCCGCTCCACTACCTGAGGCTCCCGCTTTACCACCTACAACTCCCGCTCCACCCCTAGAGATCCCTGTTCCCTAGCTTGAGGATGTCGTTCATCCACCTGAGACCAGTGCAGATTCGATCATACTTGTGAGTGCCTCCCAGTTATAGCAGATGTTGCAGGTTGTGACGGCTGTGCTTCAGGGACAGGGCAGTCACCTTGTTGTTTCATCAGCCCAGGTAGAGGAGGAGCATGCGAGCGCCTTTCTTCGAGAGTTCAGACAGCTCGATCCTCCCTGTTTCCATGGTGAGCTAGATCCGACAGTAGTCAAGAGATGACGCTTCGATGTGGAGAAAATTTTTGACACAATGGCATGTACGATCTAGCAGCGAGTCTGGTTAGCAGTGTTTCTTCTCCATGGTGAGGTTGAGTTTTGGTGGACTTCCATTACTCATGTTGCAGGGCCTGATTTTGTTTGGACATGGGACGATTTTATTGATCGATTCAAGTAGCAGTACTTCTCCGACCACATTCGTCGTCAGAGAGTGTTAAATTTCAAGACTCTAGTGTAGGGGGACATGTCTGTGGTGCAGTATGCGGCTCGTTTCATGGCGTTATCAAGGTTCACACCATATTTGGTTGATGATAAGGAGTGAAAGGCCCATCGTTTTGAGAACGTCTCACGTTTTGGCGTCAAGATCCATGTTGTCGGACACATGCTCCCGACCTTTGAGTAGGTAGTTCAGAGGGCCTAGATTTACGAGGCAGAATGGAAGGATTCGCAAAGGGTTTGTGACCACAGAGGAGACCAGAAGAGGAAGACCTGCTTTGGTAGTTTCCAGTAGCAGCAGCGTCGATGGCCGCAGTGGCACAGGAACCGTCCATCCTTTCAAGCACCAGCAGCACCTTTAGCACAACTAAAGAGACCGTTTACAGGCGTTTGCTTCAGATGTGGTGAAACGGGGCATCGTAAGCATGAGTAACCCCATTTTCAGCAGTAACGACCTCTTTAGGGGAGGACATACACCTCCCCAGTAGACCTAGGGAAGGTTTTATGTAGTTCTGCAGGACCCTCAGTTGTCAGGAGTCACCGACGATTCCCGCAACCAGGCATTAGGACCATCTTGTTAGATTAGTCATTAGTGAGATGGTGAGGTTGCAAGGCATTCTAGTTTCGATCATTTTTTATCCATGATTTGAGATTTAGTAGGGGTCACCACAATGTTAGTGAGGCGTCTTGGGAGCGCAAGGTTGAGATTAGAGAGCGCTATCCCCTTCCTTATGTAAATTGATTGTGCCTTAATTTATATATGATGTCTCATCTTCCCTTGTCTGTTTTATAAATTTTAAGGACAAAATTTTTATTTGGAAGGGAGAGCTGTAAGACCCATATCCTAGACTGTACTATTCCATATGCTTAAGCGGTCCTCCCGGTTGAATTCCGACAACCCTCGACCTGTATCCGATGTTTGCATGTGATTCTAAGTTGAGACCTGCATACCAAAGTCGTCTAGACCCGAAACTTATACCCTAGCGACCGTGCTGTCACTGTGGTTCCAATGCTGCGACTCATGTACCAATCTGATACCAAGCCTAGAAGATGTGGGCCCGCGTTTATTTCGAGGAAAATGTCGTGCGTTACAAATTTCGAGGAAATCTCTATAACATGTCCAATCAATCAAGTCAAGTACACTCCATACCACAAGTACCAACACCCATCCCTCCTTTTTCCACAAGTAAACTCTCTCTCTACCCATCCCTCTTTTTTCAAATTTCAAACAAAACCTTACCTCTCCATCTCCTTTCCTTACAACACCCACTCCATCCGTCCCTTTCATCCATTATTTCTCTCTCTCTCTCATTTTTATCTTTACTCTCTAACTCCATGAGCAACACCCAATGTTCCAAGCTCACTCTCCCAAATCCAAGAGTGACCCACTTTCTCACTCACTCATCTCCCATCTCAACCATTCATTCATCATCTATCTCTATCAAAAGTTGAGCATAGGAGCTGAGGAGGCTAAAGGACCAAGAAGAAGGCTGACAGGTGGGTGATCTAACTGTTAATTTTGTTATTTGAGGACCCACATATGGTGGGACCCATCTTGATGTATGCTTTGTATTTAAGGAGGGCCCATAGTGGCAGGGTCCCTTCCCTTCTTACCGATCTCTCTCTCCTTCTCTTTCATTTTTATGTTAACGATGAAGTCTTGTGGCCCACCCAGATGGACCCCACTACGAAGTATGTATTTTACCCATACCATCCACCTAGTGGGCCCACATAGGTGATGAAATTCCACCACAAATGTGAGTATGGGCTATGTGACGGGCGTTGCTGCCAGCGTCCATAGGACGCTGCAGTAAGCAGCGTCCCATGCTATATGGGTTTGTAGTGAGGAGTGTGGGACCCACAACAGGCCCCACCTAAGATGCATGTATTTAATCCACACCGTCCATCCTTTTTTCCAGCCCATTTTAGGCGTCGAGCCAAGAAATAAAGCCATTTCAAATCTCCAGCGGGCCATATCATAAGAAATAGTGTATATATTGTTAAAAATCCGATAGGGCTCGCTGTGATGTTTCTATGCATAAAAAGATATTGAATATTAGGCTTGTTAAATGTGTCCTGGGGCATAAAATCCAGTGGATGGACTGGATGATCCCGATGTGGGCCCCACCTGTGAAATTCCTTAGGAAATAAGAAAATAAAAAAAATTTGAGAGAGATGACGTTATTGCTTCTAACAGGCTGGACCGTGGGCCCCACTACAGGCCCCACCATGATGTATGTTGAACATCCACACCTTGCATTTGATGAGTCCACTTTGGGAAGCAGGATCCTCCAAAAATCAACCATTCAGAGAACTCAGGTGATCCACACCAAAAGGAGCAGGGGATTGAACGACTACCAATGAATTTTTTTTTGGGTCACAGAAGTTTTGGATTGATATGAAAATTTTTTTTCCCTTTATTCAGGTCTTCGTGACCTTATCAACCGTTTGGATGGAAAAATTAACGTTATGGTAGGGCCCCACGAGGGACCCACCTACTTGGACGTTGGATGGCATGGTGTACACCAGCCATCTAGCTGTTGTATACGGCGTCAATGGCCCATGGGCTCCTTAGATGTATGTGTCTTCCATGTTGTCCGTTCATCCAGACCGTCCAGCGGTCTGGACATGCTGGTGGGCCCCTCCACGATGGGCAGTGCTGTGTGGCCCCCCATGATGTATGTGTCATTGATCCACACCGTCCAGAACTCTAGATGGTGGGCCAAATCATGAGGTATTTGTTATATTCTAACCGTCCATTCATTTGATGTGGTCCCCACCATGGCAGCATGTGGGTCCCACCTTAATTGTTGTGTTACATCCACACCGTCCAATCCATGGACGGTGGATGTAGATTGGCTAGTATACTGTGTAGCTAAATAACTACTGAATGGACGTCAGTAGCCTCAATGGGTTTGATTATGGAGTATGTGTTTATACAACCATTTATCTGCTTAGGACCCACGTGCTACAAGTGTTTTACCCACACGTGTGGGTCCCACCTTGATGTGTCACATATATCCACACCAACCATGTGTATGGGGCGATGGGCCCTGATGTATGTGGCCTACTAGGGTGTATGTATTACACCCACGCCATCCAGCTAATGGACGTGGGGTCCACCGTCATGTAAGTGTTTTATCCACTCCGTCCAGTCCATGAACATGGATTCCACTAGATGTATGTGTTTTATCTGCACACTGTCCATCCACGATGGGTCTAACCTTGATGACATGTTCTATATCCACGCCGTCTAGACCTTGGACAGTGGGGGATTGGATTGACTGGCGTACCTCACTCCAGTTATGTAGATGTAGTACCACATTAGCAAGTTTTGAGGGCCGCTATGATGTATTTGTTTCATGGCCCATTGGTGCGCCCCATTGGTGCGGCCTATTGATGCAGCCCACTTGATGTATACGAGGCCTATTACGATATATTTGAGGCCCACGTGCAGGGTCCACCTCTGATATATATTAGGCCCATGTGTAAGGCCCACTCATTTTGTATTAAGGCCCATGGGTTGTGGCCCATTGTGATGTATTTCCGACCCAGATAACAAGGCCCATTATGATGTATTCAAGGCCCATGGTTGAGGCCCAATGCAATGTATGTATGGCTTATTACGTTGTGTATGGATCCTTTATATGAGCCACTCCTTGGGAGCAATGTTGGTTAAATGTCTACATTGATGGGCAATGATGGTTGAAAGTCCTCATGTGACGTTCCCTTAGGCCTTTGGTTAGGCCAATTATCAATTCTGATTGTCGAGGCCGATTACCGAGGCCGATTCTGATTGTTAAGGCCGATTGTATAAGCTGACTCCAATTGTCGAGGCTGATTGTATAGGCCGATTCTGATTGTCGAGGCTGACTACTGAGGCCGATTCTGATTGTTGAGGCCGATTATATAAACTGACTCCAATTGTCGAGGCCGATTGTATAGGCCGATTCTGATTGTCGAGGCTGATTCCGATTATTGAGGTTGATTGTAGAAGCTGACTCTAATTGTTGAGGCCAATTGTATAGGCCGATTCCGATTGTCGAGATCAATTCTGGTTATCGAGGCCGATTGTCGAGGCTGAATATGAGACCGATTGTTGAGGCCTAATGTGACGTATATGCGGCCCATATTTATGGCCCATTGTGATGTATATTCAGCCTGTGTTTAAGGCCTAATGTGATATATATGAGGCCTATATGATGAGGCGCATTGTGGTGCAATTGAGGGCCAGGCGATGAAGTCCATTGTGATGTAGATTAGGCCCATGTGAGAGGCCCATCGTGATATGTATTAAGCTCTTAAGTGAAGCCCCTAGTGTTATATGTTAGGCCCATGTGAGATGCTCATCGTGATGTGTATTAAGCTCTTAAGTGAAGCCCTTGGTGTTATATATTAGGCCCTTGTGCGAGGCCATGGGTTTGCTATATGTTAGGTTCTATGTGGGCCATCCCTTGGGCCAATGTTGGTTAAATGTCCACATTGTTGAGGTAGATTATCGATGCCGGTTATTGATACCGATTATGAGTATGTGACAGCATAGCATCATGATACATGCACATACGCATCATCTATATGTTTATTATAAGTTGTAGTTGACCATTGCATATGTCATTGGACAGGTTGTTATGAGACTCCCTGATAGGCAAAAATTGTCTCACATAAGCGCATGGTATGCGCAGGATTGATGCATGACAGGATTGTATGACTCATGCACCTTCCATTGTGAGTTGTGATTATTGTATGCCCTAGCAACATTAGGGTCGTATCCTCTACAGGCATGTCTTGGATAGCTAGATGGGACACCAAAAATGTTTGGTTCGAGCATCTGGGCACTTTGAATGTCCGTGGATGAAAGTCCCTAAACCTCCGTGGCTAGAAGACGCCCCAACGTCGAGACCGAGTGGATACACGAGCGCCCGAGTGTCGAATAGCAAGAGGCTGCGTCTCCCATTGTGTCGGGGTTGGTTGGGAGGGGGTGTGGCCTTATTCACCCGAGAGTAGGGGGCATAGCTAGGCTGAGTTTTACCAGCTCATGAATGGGTCTACTATCGGTGTGCCGGGTAGATATTGGCTGACTACTGGTTAGGCGGATAGTGAGGTCTCTTCTACTTGCATGGTCGCACGTCAGTGGGCGGCGATTTACATGTAAAGTACACTAGACCCCGGTGATGATTTCAGAGATATACGGTATTGTTATGTGGACTTATTGAGCAGGAGTTGCATATTCATTCATTCACTATCCACTCAGGCTGGTGGTGCGCATCTATTTATTACGTGTACCTTCGCAATGGCCAAGATTTTGGTTGGGGCGCGTGACTAACTGAGATCAAGAGTTTACGATATTGAGTCTGATTATCCAAATTAGGTATGGGACTAGTTTGGATAGAAGTCCCTTGTGATGGACCCCATAGCTTACGATACTACGTACTATCATCCCAACTTTACACTTCAACATGGTCATTCCATTCGCACCGCATATCGCATTACATCCTCGGCATATGGCATTTTGGGTTACTATGTTTCTGCATGGCCTAGATACGGCTGACGATATTCGTGAACTCATCAGGAATTGTATATTGCATTACATCCCCAACGTCTGATATATGGCTCTTTACGACTCCTCATTTGCATAACTGATCTGTATTGCGTACTCTGATATTATATATGGACTTGCAGTATTTTCGCTTACTCTGAAATTGTATGATTATGATACTGTATTGAATACTTGGCACTTATGCACACATGTACACCACCCTCTAAGCTTTCTATAAGCTTATGCACGATAGATGCGTGCATGTGATGTTAGGTTGTAGCAGCATTAAGCTTGGAGCATGCAGCAGACTTCTAGAGCTTAATTCTTGATATATGTATTTCCCTTTCGGCACTGTACTCAAATATTTATATTAGTGGATATATGATGTTAATGTCGCCTTTGTGATTTGGGTAAACTTGTAGTTATGCTTCTTACGAGATAAATGTACGTTGGAAAATCCTCCTTGCAGGTTCCTAGGATTAGAATCTGGTGTATATGCACTGGGAGCTGAGAATGGGGTACTGCGGAGGCTGTCAGAACCGGATTCGGTGATCAGAAATTTTGTGAGCCCTGTTTCTGAGTTTGGGGCATGACATTTGTTATGAATTTTTGAAATTTTATGTTGGACCCTCGACCATTCGTGGAGACTTCTCGACCAGTCGAGTGAACAGTGCTCGACCAGTCGTGCAGTGCTCGACTCAAAGTCCAGCAAGGTTTTTTGGTCGCACTCGACTAGTCGAGTAACGATCTTATCTTATCGCGCCAGAAATTTTGAAATGTGGTTGGTCCTTCGACTAGTCGAACAGACCCTTAGACCAGTCGAGTGAACAGTATTTTCACCTATAAATAGACGACGAATCTCAGAGTTTTTTATTCATTGCAAGCATAATCAGAATATTAATTTTATCATTAATATTAATAATTAGGCTATAGTTGTTAAATTAACATTTCAATTGATTGCACCTTAGCTAGAGTTCAAATCTCAAGACCTAAGCTTAGACCTAGACTCTAGGGTGAAACCCTAAACCTAAGCGATCCAAACCTTAGGTCATAATCTTAGCCATAGATAGTTTGTAGAACTTTGAACTAACCATACAACCTTACGATTCATGGTAGGATTCGACTCCAAGGGCATCTTAGCGACAATGTGGGTGGTTCAAAATATGAGGTGATGATTTCTTCCCCTTGAGCTTTATATTTTTCCATTAGCTTAAGTATAGTTTTATTTTAATTTTAATTAATAATAGATATCTCTATCTTATAATCACATGTGTAATTGTTGGAATCAAATTGTTAGGTTTCATGCTTAATATTTATGTTGCTTATTATCTCATGCTTGTAGATTATTTGTGGATTACTTATGAAACTTAAAATGGTACATTAGTGGGAAACCGCCACCTATAAATGTACACCCATACTTTGGATGTAACCCGATTGGTAGTGATTGGAATGGACCTTCGGCTTAGTGGGTATTGAATGGGAGTTTAAATTGACCATTGATGTGGGCCTACTATCCAGAGTTGTGGTGTCCAATGGTTTTCAAGGATGGTCTTTTATTGCATGGTTTTAATATTCGCCCTATGTGGCTTATTTTGATATTTACCTTATGTGGCTTGTTTTGATATCGCCCTATGTGGCTTTGTTTTAGGTATTTTCCCTATATGGGTTTGATTTTTATGTTATACAATCATGCGATGGTAAGCCCCATATACTGTAATATGATTGGCCACTAGTCAAGAGGTTTCTATTATACATCCTAAGATGGTAGTCCATGAGCCGGGGATGGTGGTATGAGACCTATGCCCGAGCTGTCGGCCTACGCTGGTGACGAGCCCCTGTAGTGACCTTGAGCTTATTTAAAACTGGCTAATTATAACTGGACTAATAATAGTTTGGCTAATCATGCATACATGGCACAAACCAGCATCTATCGCTAGGCAGTCGTTACGCCGCACTTAGTATGCTTTCGCTGATAACTAGCCTCTGTCCAATTGGATGTTTTTCCCAGGACAATGATTATATTCTGCACTGTTGACCTTGGGGCGTTGATTGCGTATTTGCATGGGTGACGAGCCCAAATTCCGGATGGTTGAGCATCCCCGGGACGTGACTGCATTCACACATCCATGCATCTAATAAGACCTGCATCATGTATTGTTTTGTATGATTTATTTTATAACTGTGCTTACCTAATGCGGTGATGTGTAATCTTGAGGGGAATTGACACTGAGTTGGCCACTCATCCATCAATTATATAACCGTAAAGTAGCACAGGCGGCCCAAATGATGTATATGTTCAGACTTGATGAGGAACAATGCATAGGTGCTATGGATGCACGTCTATATTACTAAGAGGAGTGGTGCGGTCTTGTGGCTTACATTTATATACTTCTGCTAGGTCTTGTGGCTTACATTTATATACTTCTGTTATTTCTCATGTATGTACATCTTGTAATTGGAAAAGTTGAGACATTGGCTTATATAAGTCATTATGGGCAGCTTCTTGTATATTTAAATAATAATACAACTTTCTTTAATGTCTGATTTGTCCATACTACGCTCATCTGCTTACTCTGATGAAAGAAAAAAATATATATGTGGACTTTGGCTCTTTATAAGTTAACACTCGAGTTTTGGAAAACGGGTCGTATACTCGGGTCCTGAAAAGTCGGGGTGTTACATGGGGTCCATGTGGTGGCCCACCGGCTTTGAATTTAAGCCGATATTTGTGTTTTCTCTTCGGCCAGGTCCATCCCATGGTGGACAGCAAGGTGGGTCACACCAATGAGACGTTCAAAAATTCTAAACGGTCAGGATTTTGA
This sequence comes from Magnolia sinica, assembly GCF_029962835.1. NCBI lineage: Eukaryota > Viridiplantae > Streptophyta > Magnoliopsida > Magnoliales > Magnoliaceae > Magnolia > Magnolia sinica. Next base: position 29,000,799 of record NC_080583.1, read on the forward strand.
TTAAATCAGGTGGGCCACACACACGCTTCATTATCATCATAAAAAAATGAAAGAGAGGGAGAGAGAGAGAAAGAGAGAGAGATCGTAATAACGGAGGGACCCCGCCATTATGGGTACCTCTTTAATATAAATCATACATCAAGATGGGTCCCACCATAGGTGGGCCCTCAAATCACAAAAATCAAATTATAAAATCACCCACCTTTAATCTCATCTTCCTTCTTTCGCCAAGATGATCTAGAGCTCTAAGGGTTGGATATTAATGGCTGAGATGATCTTTGGATGGTGGAGATAGGAGGTAGGAAGGTGGGCCACACAAGCTCTATCCATGGAGCTTGGAGCTTTGACGTGGATTGCTTGCTTGAAAAATGGAGAAAATGAGAGAGAGAGAGAGAGAGAGAGAAAGGATGGATGGGTGTGAGTGATGAGTGATGGGGAGAGAGATGGGTGAAGTGATGGAAAAGTTGACTTTTTGGGGTAGCTTTTGTACTTAGGGATGGGAAGAGTAATGGGTTGAGTGATGGGTGTACTTTGACAAGTGAAGTGATTGATGTGATAGATTCTCTTAGGATTGCAATGCGTGGTATTTTCCTCGAACTGAACGCTTGCCCACATCTCCTAGCCCGGGTATCACCTTGGCGCACAAGATGCGATATCGGAACCGCGGCGACGGCGCTGTCGCTAGGGTACAAGTCTCGGGTCAAGCAGACTCTCGAATATAAGATACGACTTAGGATCGCATGCAAATGCCGATAACAGATCGCAGGTCACCGGAATTTGACCGAGAGGACTGCAGAAGCCTACGAAATGGTACTGTCTATGATACGGGCCTTACACCCATACTATTTGGATGTGTGATGTTCCTTTGCTACATGATCACCCTAGGAGTACTTGTTCCATTTGATTGTCAAAGTGGTTAGCTGCCCTACGCTTTCTACGACCTTACGGGGAACTCACTACGCCGACTTGGACTCGATCATACTCTCCAAGCATCTTGGACTAGGTATGTGTGGGTGACCTGTTTTTCATGCAGTCTTGTGACTTTGATACGTTGGTTACAATTAATCTTTTCCATTCTTTAAAAATGATCACTTTGACCAGAGTTGGATCGTGCTTACCATCACTCACATTGAACTTTATCGTTGCATGGCCGTCCTGTCATTGAGATCCAAGTTGACCATGCTTGTATCACATACAGATTTTGACAACTCTTAGGGAAACCGGAAGTAGTCGAATCTTATTTTTTTATTTGCGCTAGATGCCACTAAGAGGTATAGAGGACCTCTTAGTACCTTGGATACCGAGCGCTATTTTTTGAAAATTTTGTTTTGAAAACTATCCTACATGAGGAGCTACACTTCCTGGGGATTTTATTGCAAATTTTAAAGATTTTTCAAAGGCCTTTTGAAAAGATCTGTCCGATCTCGCGGGAGGGCATCGTCGTTTGGTTTTTATTTTAGCTTTCATTTTTTTGGATAAGTCCAGATAGTTTTGTTCCCTCCACTGAGGGATTCGTGGGACTGTTCGACTAATCTGGCTTTTATTGGGAGATCGATTTATCGAAAGACATGTTTTTTTTAATTTTTGAAAACGAATCTGATCCATCATTTTGCATTCTATCCCTTTTGATCGAGATTGAATTCACCGGGGATGCATATTTATTTATTTATTTATAATTTTTTTAAGGGATAAGATTATATGAAAAATGAAAATGAAATGAAAATTTTGTGCCATATATGCTCGTGTGTGCTTGTGTCTGAACTTGTGCCTGGATGGTGGAATCAGAACATTGAACTTAGCCCATGTCGAATCCGGTATTCTTAGTTGTTTACTTGGGATCCCGATTCCCTGAGAATAGCTGCATACCAGAACCTTGCCCCTTGGGTTTTGGGTAGAGTTTGACAGAAGTCTGATGTTAGACTAGTCTTTTCTTTGTACTTCTCCATTACACACATTGCCTTGGGCTTCTTCTATACTTGCACTTTTGTTGTTGTTTTTTTTCTTCTTGCCATTTTTTCTTGTAGCAACCTTCAGGTTTTCACTACGACTGGCTTTCCTATCATTTTTGCCCATGGTGCCCTTTCAGATTTTCACCACATCCCAGGTTTTTGCTCTTGCCTGCCCCTTGACAGTTGTGCTCTTTTTACCCTTGTGTCGTTTCATGTTTCCGCCAAGTCCACTGGATGCCCACTGTTTTTACTCGAGGTGCCCTTTCGAGTTTTCACCTCACCCGTTTTACTTAGGCACATTACTTTTCTTTTGATTTCTATTTTTCTTCTACAGGGGTGGGAGGCTAGACTTCATTCATTTCCGCTTGACTGGAAAGTTGCCCGACTTTGTCTTCAATCACGATCGTGAAGTTGTTGATATTAGGGTAAACTATCTTGAGGGGAAATGGGTTGGTGACTTGTGTTCTCACTCATTGGGTTTGATTTTATTTTATTTTTATGGACTGCGCACTTTATTCGTCCATTTTTATTTCTTTATTTTTGTCTTTTTTTAGACCATTTTTTTGAAACATTTATTGGAGGGAAGGAATGGTGATGGAATGTACCTCAGGATGTTAACCTCTTATTGTTTGACTTTAGCTTTATGATTATGGTTGTTGACATAGTCAGGTAGGATTACCCATGATAGATATTCATGTTGTCGGCGTTGATGGGCTTTGGAAGATCTTTGCCCCTAATGATGGTGAGACGATGGGCACCTCCCGGAAGAACTTCGCGAATAATTAACGGATCATCCCAGGATGGCTTGGACTTGCAACCTAGATCTAGTAGGCACAATGATAAGATATGCATCATTATCATGTTGCTAACCTTTCTTTTTAGACCTACTTGTCATTGGTCCTAGCGATCATTGTGCGCTTTATGTCTGCAAGATGTAATTAGTTGCATTGAGCTTACCACCACTCATTTTTCTTAACTTCTTTCTTCATTTATAGCCAAGATGTAGGATGTTGTTGCTACCCACTTTATGTAGTCGTTGTCTGCCACGATAATGCAATCATGACCTTTGGATACCTTTAGGTTTACTCTTTCGATGATGTCAAAACCCAACAATGAAAGGGCTAGGGTGTTATTAGGCTATAAAGATTCGAAGTATGCACATTGATCCGTTATGCAAGCTTCAAATACCTAGAGTACTTCCCGATATGCTGTAATAATCTGTCTCTGTTTTTCATTAGTAACAACTTAGTTATAAGTTCTTCTTGGACATTGCATGTTCATTTATGCATAGGCCGCCTACTCCATTGTGGACTTCGGACATGATCTTGACAGCTTTCGCTTGATAGGCTTAACTTTAGGCTTCATAACGGATGGTATATGAATAGCTCTTCATTCGATCTGGGTAAGGCTTCATAGGAGAACCCAAAGTTGGATAGCCCTGGGCCTCAAGAATTCTGTCATATTCTGCTCGTATTCTAGAGGTGAGGATCTCTTGATGCGTACTTTTCTAAGGAGCTCGAGGGATCCCAAGTTCACAATTTCAAAATTGTCTACAACAACATTGGCCTTTGTTTCGAACTTTCTGAGGGAATCCTCTAGTTCGAGAGTCGAATCATCATTTTCTCCATCCTGGGCTTCCTCCAAACCCATGAGTTTAAATCTAACTCTAGATCAAAATCATACGAGTTGACTTCATACTCAAGCGCTTTAATAGACAAACTTGGCACATTATTACTTATGATTTTTGAAAGATTTCTAGTGTTTTTGTGTTTGAGAAATTTCTATTGTTTTTGGAATTTTGCAAATATATGATTTTTTTTTGGCATTTTTGAAATATCTAAATTTTTTTGGTATTTTGGAAACATCTGGTTTTTTTTTATTATATATTTTGAAAATATCCATCTTTTTTTTTGTATTTTTTTAAAAAGGAACCTAAGCAAGACGATAATGTGAACCAGGGATTGCATGATTCAGCTTAAGGAGCCAAGCATTATTTGCTTTTATTGTATCGTCATGGGGACTGCGAACCAGATATTGCCATGTATTACCTCCCCTCAGGAGGCAGGGCTAAAAGGATCAGTAGGTGGGCCCACACCATTGTGCCTAAACGTCACGAGCTCAGCTCGTGCCTAATGCATCACGAGCCTTTGGATTTACGATTGGGCTTTGAGTTGGTGTTGGATGTCACTTTTCTCAGCTCGTGCCTAATGTATCACGAGCCTTTGGATTCTTCCAGCTCAGGTGAGATCTAAATTGTAGTCCAGTCAATCAGGGGCAATTCTTGCCCCTTGCCTAAGTCATTTTCAAATAGCTCAGTTAGACTCATTCCGCTCATTTGATCCTCCATGGTGAATCTCGGCCCGCCAACAGGATAGATGATCCATTCTCTGATGAATTTGATTGATGTGTGGCTGAAGGGATCATCCTCCTCTTGTCGATTTTGACCTCCAATGCATTTGTGCTTTGGTACCTCACCCATAAGAGGTTGTATCCCAGTCCTTTCATGCCTGCATTCTCTTGATATTCGAGCAGATAATAAAAATGTTGGTGCTCGACTGGAGGGAAGACATTGTTTGATCTGATGAGACATGCAAGAGGCATGCAATTCACAGTTTCAAACTCAAGACTATGGTATGGAATGTCCTCACTAGAGAATCGTGCGTCTATTATCGACATGTCTAGCTCTTGATGATTGGTTGCTTTTATTAGAAAGATTTGTTCGGGATTATCCAGAATGGCTAACGTCTTGTCTTTGAACATGTACTTGGCCTTTTGGTGAAGAGTGGAAGATATAGCCTCAACTCTGTGGATCAAAGATCAGTCAGGGAGGAGATGAAATGAAGTTGTGATGTCGAATACCTAAAAAGTGATGGTTGATGTTTTAGACTAATTAAAATCTCGACTTTAATCTCTCCCTCGACCTGTCTCGTAGAGGCAGGAACCACCCATCCTAAACTCTTCTTTGGAAGGATTGAAGACTGAGTAGAGCTAATCAAATCCCTTTGAGTAACATAATGTCCTTCTTGGAAAGTCAACACATGATTAAAGTTGGGCCCTGATTTTGTCATGGGATGCGGCATGTTGATCGGGGAAGGGGCATTTTCTTGGAGCTTGACAGTTTGAGTACAGGTTAGATAAGCAAATGGTGCCCCTTGTAAGACAGAGGATGTATGGATTGGACTGATTGGGGGTGGCTCTTGTAGACGTGGGGGCATCGAGATCGGATTGGCTGAAAATGCCCCTTGCATATTTAAGGACACAGAGATTGGACTGGCTAGGTGTGCCCCATGCAGAAGCGGGAGTATTGGTGTTGGGTTGGCGGTGATTGCATGGATGGATTGAACTAGATGGTAGGTGATTCCCCCTTAATGATATTAGTGGCAGGGGTGTCCAATGAGATGGGGCTTACTTGATACGGTGGCAGGGGATTCTAAAGGATGTAGTTGGTTGCGACAAAAGCAGGAGAGGTAACCACAATCCTTTAGCTATCAATTAGATCTTGAACCTCATGTTTCAGGGTAAAACAATGGTCTGTTGGGTGGCCTCTTGATTGGTAGTATGCACAATACTCATTCTCATTATAGTTTGGTGGCAAAGGGTTTGGTGGGTGTTCATAACCCCAAGTGTAGGGTCATGATGTAGTAATAATCTCGGTGAGATCGAGGTCTAATTCAGAGGGACTAATCTCGTGTGTATTCTAAAAGCAACTAAAAGAAGAACTAGAAAAAGATGAAACCTAAATCTGAAATATTTGAAAGTAATTGTGAAAGATTTAATGAAAAACTTAAGAAATTCAAAGGTGGGAAACTAGGGTTCCAAGGATCCACTTGTAGAGATCAGGGAGATATATGCTTGATTCAAGGACACAACTGGAATTAAAGTCCCATCTTATCCAATTGGAAGATATCTCGATAAAATCAAATCTGAAGTTCCTTTGATCTAATTCTCAATGGATGAGAGGTGTGAGAATTGGAAGTGATTCCATCACAAAACTATGCCCAGGAGACAATGGCTAACAATAGGATTTACCAATCCCATAACCAATCTGAGAGAATTGTGAAAGTTAAGGAGAATTCCATCATCCAACCATGCCCAAGGGATAATGGTGAACAACAGGATTTTCTAATTTCATAATCTCAAAACATGAAAAGAACATACTCAAGCTATCACAGATCTATTGTAATTTGAGTCACAACCAACCATTAAAAACAGAAAGTATTCCTTGTAATCAAACTACAATTAACATAAACATGAATCAAAGAAAAAGAAACATCCCATCACGATACAGGCTTCACCTCTTAGCCCTAGTTAAGAGGTTTAGCCAACTATAGAGATGATTGAACTAAAATCTCTTAAGAAAAGCATAAAAATAACTAAGGAAAAGGAAGAAAAACTCTCGACGACGACTTCTCCATGCTTTTGCTTCACTCCTCAAACCCTAGATGATACTTAATTGGGGATGCCCTAGGGATCACTATTTATAGTTTTAGGGCTTAAACTTTCCACTGACTTGGAAGAATCTAAAAACCGCCTCAAATGTACGTAGTCCATGTGAAATCTGCATAACAGTTCGATGTATTAAAGGTCTTTTAATATGAACTTCAATAGCATCAAAGGTCTTTCGATATGAACTTCGATATAAGCTTCGATGCATCGAAGTTCTTTCAATAGCATCGAAAACGGTCAAGAACTGTCCAGCGAGTTTGGCTTAAAATCCTGTATTTTTTTATTTCACCTTCGATACATCGAAGTACCTTCGATATGATCTTCAATAGCGTTGTAGGTCTTTCGATATGATCAAAGACGATTTTGGCAATTTTTCAGAATTAGACTTCTCTGGTCCTAGAATCTGTTCTCAGGACAATTTTCTTGTTTCCTTCTCTTCACTTCAAATCTTCAATTCTCTTCCTTCATCACTTAGTTTCCTTGGATTTTTGGCATGTGAATTCTTCAATCTTGGCCTCTTAAGATCCATCCCTCACCTTGGTGATCTTTTGTAAGACCCGTATCCTAGTCCGTACCATTCCGTAGACTCCTACAATCATCCCTTTCGAATTTCGGCAACCCGTAACCTTTAATCAGCGTTTGCGAGCGATCCTGAGTCGCATCCGGTAGATCTGAGTCGGCTCGACTCGAACCTTGTACCATCACAACCGTACCGTCACCACGGTTCCAACGCCACATCTTGCACACTGATGTGATACCTAGGCCAGAAGTTGTGGGCCTGCTTATATTCCGAAGAAACGCTGTGTGTTGCGAATTTCGAGAGAATCTTTACAACCCATCACATCAATTAATCAAGTACTAGTCAAGTACACAACCCATGCCTCTCCCATCCTTTTCTTAGCAACAAAGACAAGCAACCCATACCCCACGCTACCTTACCCCCATAAGTCAACTCTCTCTTACACACGCCCATCCCTCTCTTACACTACCCATTCTTCTCATCCCATCCTTCTTACACAACCCCATTCCTCTCTCATTTCACTCCATTCTCTACCATTTCCCAAGCAACCATGAGAGAAGAATCCTAAGGAGAGAAAATAAGCTTTGTGTGTGGCCCACTTCTACCCCTCTTATCTCCCATCTCAACCCTCCAACCTTCATCATCTTCCATCAAAGGGAGAGCCAAGGAGTTTGGCATTCCATTAGACTAAGAAGATCGAATGGTGGGTGTTCTTATAGGTTTAGATTTTGTTTTTGATGATGGGCCAAGCGAGGCTACCGATTGATGGTACAGATCTCACTTTGGACCCTAGGTGTGGCCGATGGCCCACCATGATTCACATGATCATCCCATGATGAGGCCATTCTCCATGGACCCCATTATGATGTTTAATTTCCTTATATGAAAAGGGTCATCTAAACCTTGCATTTTGGTAGAGAAAGGATCTCCACCGTTGATTTTAATTGGTGAGCCCACATGTAATGGGACCTACCTGATATATGTTTTAATGCATGGAAGGGAGGGCCCATAGTGCCAAGGTCCCTCCATCACACGCGTCTCTCTCTCTCTCTCTCTCTCTCTCTCTCTCTCTCTTCCCTGATTTTATGGCCCACTTATAATGTATGTATTTTATCAATGCCGTCCACCGAGTGGGCCCACCTGGCAGTCCATTTGGACAGGCCCAGATGAAGAGAAAATGCAAATATCAGCTTTGTCCCAAAGCTGGTGGGTCCCACACGTGTGGACCCACCTATGATGCGTGTACAATACACCTACACTGTCCGTCCAGCCGTTCAAGGACTGGACACTGGATGCTGATTGATTTAATATATATATATATAATCGGTGGGTTCCACATGTGTGGACCCACTTGATCCATGTATTTTATCAAGGCCATACGTGGCCACCTTGATGTACATATTTTGCATCCACACCATCCATTTGGATGGTGCTAGGTGGAGTGCATCGTGATGCATGTGGTTTATATCCACGTTGTCCGTGCTGCCTCCAGCTTGTGGGACCCACTAGATGATGTGTTGGATCCACACCGTCCAATCCATGGACGGTGGGAGCTGATCGGCTAGGGTACCTCACACCACCTATATTGCTGCTATGTAGGACGTCAGCAAATCTGTGGGTCCCGCATGATGCATGATTTCATACCATGCTGCCCATCTGTTTCATCCAGACCATCCAGCAGTCTGGACGTGGTCGTGGGCCACCAGGTTATATGTATTATATCCTAACCATCCATCTGGATAGGGGGGACCCATGGTCTGCATACCTACTGTATGTATATCAGCGATGCTGTGGGTCTTAATCATGAGGCATGTATTATATCTAAACCGTCCATCCAATTGGCAAGCTCATCTCAAGGCCTGAGACTAAAAATGAGGCAGATCTATCAGGTGGATCACACTGCAAAAAATAGTGGAGAGTTGAACGCCCACCATTGAAATCCTTTAGGGATCACAGAAGTTCTGGATCAATACAATATTTGTTTTTCCACTTGATTCATGTCTTTGTGAACGTATGAACAGATTGGATGGAAAATAAATGTTATGGTGGGCCCTGGTAATTTTAAGGGTGGAAATCATTATCTCCACTGTTATTTGTGGTATGGTCCAGATGATTTTTCATTATGATTCATTTGGGTAATGCTCTAAAATAACCTCTTCAAATAGACGAATGGTGTAGATGGTGCAGCTCATTGATGCGGCCCACTTGATGTATATGAAGCCCATTGGTGCGGCCCATGGATGCGGCCCACTTGATGTATATGAGGCCCATTGGTGCGGCCCATGTGGTGTAGCCCACTTAATGTATATGAGGCCCATTGGTGCGGCCCATGTGATGTGGCCCACTTAATGTATATGAGGCCCATTGGTGAGGCCCATGGATGCGGTCCACTTGATGTATATGAGGCCCATTGGTGCAGCCTATGTGATGTGGCCCACTTGATGTATATGAGGCCCATTGTGATGTATTTGAGGCCTATGGGTTGAGGCCCAATGTGATGTATATAAGGACCATGAGTGAGGCCCAATGAGACGTATGTAAGGCCTTTGTGTGGGGCCGAATGTGATGTATATGAGGCCCATTGTGATGTGTGATTCCACCATGATGTATGTAATGATGTTTATGGCGGGCCATGCCTTGGGAGCAATGATGGTTTGACGTCCACATTATAAGAGCGATGATGGTTATATGTCCGCATTGTAACTCTCCCTAGGGCCCATTGTTAGTCCCATACTTGTTGTGTGTAGCCTGTCTAGGCCCATCTTCGTTATGAAGATAGTTCATCACCATATCACATGTTTAGTATAACTCCATGATTTATGCCCATACACATCATATGTATGCTTGACATGAGGAGTGACTGATCATAGCATATGTCATTAGGCAGATTGTTTATGAGACTCACTAATGGGAGTTGCCCACATGAGTGCGTGGTATGCGCAGGATTGTTGCATGACTGAACAATGTGATTCACGCATCACGCATTTATGCGACATGATCATTGTATGCCCTAGTGACATCAGGGCCATGGCCTCCACAGGCACATCGTGGATGGCCGGATTGGATATCGAAAATATTGGCTCTAGCACTATGGGCACATAAGATGTCCTTGGGTAAAAGTCCCAGAACCTTTTTGGTACCAGGAGATGCTTTAACGTTTAGACCGAGTGGATACACGAGCGCACGAGTGCCGAATACCAGTAGACTGTGTCTCCCACTGTGTCGTGGTCAGTTGGAAGGGGGTGTGGTCTTATCTGCCGGAGTGAGGGGGTTGTAAGCTAGGTTGAGCTTGACTAGCTCGTAAATAGGTTTGCTATCGACGAGCTGGGTAGGTATTGACAGACTATTGGTCAGACGAATAGTGTAGTCTCTTTCACTTGCTGGGTCGTGCGTCAGGGAGGAGGCAGTCAGTGTGGAATGTACTAGACCTTGCTGATATCCTAGAGGGGAACTGTACTGATATATGTACTTGATGAGGATTGACATGCTTCCGTTGCATCTCGCATATGACATTTGGCTACGTAGGCCTCGCATCGCATGGCCTTGGTATACCCGATAGCATTCATGCCCTGCATCGCATAACCTTGGTATGGCTGATAGTATTCATGGACTTACCAGCATATTTCCGCATTACTATGATATTGCATACTTGGCAATTGCTTTGTGCGCACACTTACACTACCCTCTAAGCTTTTCATAAGCTTATGCATGACCATTGCATGTAGGTGTCGTTGGATCGCAGCAGTACTGAGGCAAGAGCATGTAGCTAAGCTTTTGGAGTTCCAATATCTATATTTGTATTTTTCTTTACAAATTGTACTCAAAGTTTTTGATACAGTAGATATGTGGTGATGTTGTTTTGTAACTTGGTTATGCTTGTGGTTATGTTCCATTACAAAAAAGAAAAAGAAAAAAAATTATATTGAAAATCTTCCTTGTAGGATCCCAGGATCGAAATCTGGCATATGGGTGCCAGGAGCCGAGAATGTGTAAATGCTATTGTTAAATCTAGCACCCGTTGTATTGTCAATTTTTGTTGTGCCAAATCATTTAGTATTTGTATCTTGCTTTGAGTTAAAGTGATGAGGTTCGTACATTTTTAAGTTCTCTGGATCTTCATCGAACTGGCTTACTTCTTCAAGTTGAAGTGAAAAGTGTTGAAGATCATAGTTTCAAGATCAAATTCAAGAACTCAAGTTCAAGGTTGAAGTTTAAGCGTAACTCAAGCTCTAGTTCAAGAGATTAAACTCAAGCTTCAATCACAAGTATTCAAGATTTTTGAAGTGAATGATGACTCAAGTGTTCCTACTCACAAATAGGTTTAAATGACCCTAGATTGATCCTAGATTGTGTCATATTCATTGCATATTCTTTGTGGGTTATTTCATTTGTTTATAGGTCATTTTCTCGACTAGTCTTAGACCTTATTCGACTAGTCCAAACACTGGCTCAACTAGTCTTAGAGTCTTCTCGACCAGTCCAAGGTTTGTTGCTATTTTTTAGAATTTTCTGTTCGACTCTTGACTAGTCCTGGATACTACTCGACCAGTCGAGTGAATAGTGCTCGACCGGTCGTGTAGGCTCGACTCAAAGTCCAGCTATTTTTTCTGGTCCCACTCGACCAGTCAAGTGCTTTGTTTGACCAGTCGAGCAGGCCACTTGACCAATCGAGCAAGCGACTCGACCTGTCGAGTAACGAATTTATCTTATCGCACCAGAAAATATGAAATTTTGTTGGTCCTTCGACCAGTCGAACCAACCCTTAAACCAGTCGAGCGAACAGTATTTTCACCTATAAATAGAGCACAAATTTCAGAGTTTATTCATTAATTAAAGCAAAATTAAGACACCACTCTGAGAGATAAGTTTGTGATTTTATTAAGCTATATTGTGCTCATTTTAAACTCTCTTTAATTAGCTTTTGTAATTTTATTTTATGATCTTTATTCCAATCTTATATTACAAAGGGATTTGAGTTTTCCCCTTTCTTAAGATCAAAATCAAATCAAGGTAGCCCAGGTTGATTTAATTAAAAATCGTTTAGAACTAGAACCTTTTTATCTGTGAGACTGGACATTGAACATCTCCGTCTACATCAGATTAGTTCTACCGGGCTTCTTCAAAGGAGAATTTCCAGATAAGTATTATTTACAATTCTATATATCTTTTTGGTTTTTGAGGTTGTGCCAGAAAAATCTCTTTTTGATTTGTCTGAGGTGATTCAGAAAATCTTAGATTGTGGGATTTTTGGAATTGTATAAGCCTAATTAAAGACATAATTGTGAAGATTTTAAGGTGAACCTTAGAAAACTTTTTTTTTCATAGTGAACGTTAATATCCCGAGGGAATGGATATTAGGAGTGGAGTAATTCTGTGGCTGTTTTCTAACAATTGGTGTACACAAAAGCGAACCACTATAATTTCAAGTGTTGTGGTGGGTGATTGAATGTGCTTATGTGTGTGAATGTTGTAATTTATTTTAAGCATTTGTGGTGAATGGTGTAATTTATTTTATGCACTTGTGGGAATGTTGTAATAATTTAGTTTATTTTATTTGTTATTTCCTTTACCTCTTTATTAGTTTGGGTTTTTGATAGTTACAAATGTTCTAGTAAGGTTGTCCTGCCATAAGCCTTTAGTTTTCGGTGTTAGGTTGTCCTTAGAACTAAGTTTGTATCAACCTCTCAAGACATTTGACGTTACTATTTACTTGTGCTTAATTATTATTTAATTGTGTTATCTTTCTTTCAATTCCGCATTTATTTTTTAATTTGGCATTGTCCTATTCCCCCCCCCCCCCCCCCCCTCTAGGACGTAAAGCTCAGCCTTTTCAAGTGGTATCAGATCCTAATAGCTTCTTTTTACTTGAATTCATTTCCTAAGCTAACCAATTTGAGCTTATAAGATGTCAAATTTTGATAGCCTTTCAATCACTAGGACTCCACCTTTTGATGGCTTCAATTATGCCTATTAGAAAGGCAGAATGAGGATCTTTTGAAGGTCTGTAGATGAGAATGTGTGATAAGCCACAGTGACTAGATGGACCCCTCCTACCACTGAAGTTCTAGGCACTAATGGAACCAAATCTATAAAAGTTGCACCTTATTTTTCCTAGACCACACTTCAGAAAAATGAGAGTAGTGCTAATGCAAAGGCTTGAAATGAAATCACTTGCACACTATCACCAAATGAATTCAAAAGAATTATATCTTGTGATACTGCAAAGCAAACCTAGGACATTCTAGAAATGACACACGAGGGTACAACTATTGTCAAGAAATCTAAACTTCAAATCCTCACCACTCGGTTTGAGGAGATACGTATGGAAGAAAGTGAAAATTTTATGGACTTTATACCAAGTTAAATGACATAGTCAACTTTATGTGGGGTCTTGGTGATAGCATCCCAGAAAGTAAAGTTTATGCAAAGATACTACGCTCATTGCCTGAAAGGTTCAATTCAAAGGTCACTGCCATTCAAAAGCTTCGTGATATGGATGATATAAGGTTTGAAGAGCAAGTTGGTTCTTTACAAACTTGTGAGTTAAACTTTAAGGCTCCTAAAGGTAAGTCCATCACCCTTAAGTTTTCCAAAAATACTTTTCATGAAAATGTTAGTAATTCTGATTTTGAAAACTCTGAAGATGATATGGCACTATTATCCAAGGAGTTTTATAAGATTTTTAAAAGTAAAAAGAGGGTAGATGTTAAAAAACCTTCAGAAGAGAAAAGAACTAGATCTAAAAATTGGAAATCTATTAAAGACAACCAATGTTTCAACTGTCATGAATACGGGCATCTGACAAACAAATATCCAAAGAGGGACAAATCTAAAAAGAAAGGCATGTTAGCCACATGGGATGAATCGTCTTGCTTTGAAGCCTCTTTTGAGTCAGATGATTCTAAACCTGAGTCTACTAATGATGTCAAAGCCTTAATGACTCTAGCCAAATTTACTTTCTCTAACGGTTGTGATTCAACTAGTGAAGAAAATCTGAGAAGTGGTCCTAAAAATGATAAAGATTTACAAGATGCATATGATGCCCTATATAGGGAAAGTTGTAAGATAGCTGTAAAATTAAAAATTCAACAAGAAAAGGTTTTAAAATTAAAAGGAAATTTTGATAATCTAGTTTTAGAAAAATCACATTTTTCAGATTGTTTTGAAAAAACTAAGTGTGATTTAGATTTTAACACTTCCTAAATTGAAAACCTAAAATCTAAAAATAAAAAACTAAAACTAGATGTCTCTTCTCTCTTGAGTTTGAAGGATACTTGGAGATATGCCCAAGGTGATCCTAAACTAGAAAGACTACTAACCAGATCAAGGAAATGTGGTGATAGATCTAGTCTAGGCTAAGATAAGAATACACCTCCTAAAAGTAACTCCACTCTTCCTAAGTTTGTTAAAGGGGAGTCCTCTAACTCAAAAGGGAAAAGTCTAAATCAAAATAGTTTCAAAAATCCTAAAACTTTTCAGGCTATGAAACCTTAAAGCAACCATATCAACTATAGAAATCAGAATCATAACCCCTTAGCTGAGAAAATTGTGGATCTACTTAAGGAGCTTCTAAAATCTAACTCAAATGACAGAATATACAACAACTACAAGTATAAAAAGACCAATTATACTCCAAAACCCAAAACAATAATGAAATGGGTTCCTAAGGTTGCTTGTTTGGTTTCCCATACCGCTTTCAAGGCTTCCAATCAATCAAAGTAGTACCTAGATAATGGTTGTTCTAGACACATGACAGGTGACAAAGATTTGTTCACCAATCTTAAAGATATGACTGATGGCTCAGTCACATTTTGTGATGGTAGCAACTGCAAGATTATTGGCCAAGGTACGGTTCAACTCTTTAATCTTCCTCCATTTGAGAATGTGTTGTTTGTAAAGGGCCTTAAGCATAATCTCTTAAGCATTTCTCAAATTTGTGATAACAAACATAGCGTCAAATTCACCAACCAAGGGTGTACGTAAGATTTCTAATGAGAATGGTTTTATGATATTAACTGGTTGCAGAACATCTAAGAACTACTATATAGTCAGTGATTCAAGCTCGTCTAAGTTATCATGTTACATGGTCCAAACCGATAAGACCGAACTATCGCATAAACGCCTAGGACATGACACTACCATAATCTTTATAGATTGAGAAAAAGTGAATTAATAAGAGATATACCCAAGTTAAAGAAATTGGATAAAATTTGTGGCGAATGTCAGATTGGAAAACAATCTAGGAGTGCTCACCCAAAAGTGAACTCCATTGCCACATCCAAACCCCTTGAACTCCTCTATATGGATCTCGCTAGACTAACTAGAATGGAGAGTTGAGATGGTAACAAATATATACTAGTAATTGTAGATGACTTTACTAGATATACATGGGTAAATTTCATGAGAGAGAAATCTGAGACTCTCGATGAAGTGAAAAGGATACTTAAGCGTATCCAAACTAAGAAGGAATCACATGTCACTAAAATCCGTAGTAATCATAGTTTCGAATTTGATAATAGCAGTTTTGAGAAGCTTCGTAGCAACCATAGAATATCTCATAAGTATTCTGCACCCAATACACCTCAATAGAATAGGGTAATTGAAAGGAAAAATAGAGTACTACAAGAAATGGCTAATGTACTGTTAAATAGTATGAAACTTCCTAAAAATCTTTGGGCTGAAGCAGTGAACACGGCGTGTTATATCACTAACTGTGTTTATACAAGAAAGTCTACTAATAAGACCGCATATGAAATATAGTTTAATAAAAGCCTACTTTTAAATACTTTCGAGTTTTTGGCAGTAAGTGCTACATTTTGCGTGACCGGAAAAATATGGGAAAATTCGACACTAAAAGTGACGAGGGTATTTTCCTAGGATATGCACTAAATAGTTGAGCATATCGTGTTCTCAACAAGAGGACTGGTGTTATTCAAGAATCTATTAATGTGGTTATAAATGATCACTTGAATACATATGCCTCAAGTTCAGAAGATGATAAAGTCCCTTTATTTGATAAACTAGACTCTTCATCTAGTCAAAATGACACTGAATTGCGGTCAGTTAAAGACCATCCAACTGATCAATTCTTGAAAATCCTCTCACTAGTGTACGCACTCGTAGACAATTAGAAAACATTGTAATTATGTGTGCTTCACATCCCAGATTGAGCCAGCCAATGTAAAAGAAGCTCTTGCTGATGAAAACTGGATTGTAACTATGCAAGATAAACTTAATCAATTCGTAAGGAATGATGTATGGTACTTAGTTCCTAGACCTAATGATAAACACATTATTGGAACTAAATGGATATTTAAAAATAAGTCTGATGAACTTAGTAATATTATAAGAAATAAGGCTAGACTGGTTGTACAAGGGTACACTCAGATAGAAGATATTGATTATGATGAAACCTTTGCCCTAGTAGCTCGTCTTAAATCTATCAGACTGTTTATATCCATTGCTTATTACAAAAATTTGAAATTTACCAAATGGATGTTAAGAGTGCCTTCTTAAACGGTGATCTACATGAGGAAATATATGTTGAACAACCTAAGGGTTTTGAAGACCCTAAACATATTAATCATGTTTATCACCTGAAAAAGGTACTCTGTGGATTGAAACAAGCTCCTAGAGCATGGTACAAGAAATTGACTAAGTTTTTACTAAGTCATAGTTTTATAACAAGGAGTGTTGATAAGACGCTTTTTTTAAACAAACACAATGATCACATATTGATAGTACAGATATATGTTGATGATATTATCTATAGATCTACCTATTCTGACATGACTATTGAGTTTGCAAATTTAATGAAGTACAAATTTGAAATGAGCATGGTTGGAGAACTGAACTATTTCTTAGGTTTACAAGTAAAACAGCTTCCTGATAGGTTCTTTATCTCTCAAACCAAATACGGTCTAAATTTGGTTAAAAAATTTGGCTTTGAAAGCGGTAAAAATTTTAATACTCCTATGAGTATGACACTTAAACTCTATAAGAATTCGACAAGAACAGGTTTGCTAAGTTGAAATTGGAAATGGGTTTGTGCAATATGATCTAAATTGCATGTGTTTATTTGTAATATATTGCATATTTTTATTTTTATTTTTGCATATATATATATATATATATATATATATATTTAATTTAAAAATATGGAAATATGTAAAATTTATGAGGTGCACAACCAGTCGAGTACACACTCGACCAGTCGTGGCACGACCGGTCAAGTATGTACTCGAACAGTCAAGCGGCTCGGGTTTAGGGGTTTTTATTGTGCAAAAAGAACTTTTTCTTCATTTGTTTCATCTTCCCTAACCAGCCCTACCACAATCGGTCGAACCCACCTTCGATTCCTTCATGGTTAGTGCATCTTTTTCGATTTCCTTGTGGATTTAAGTTCTATACTCTTCCATTTCCTTGTTTTTGTATTTATTTCAAGGTTTATAGGGATTTTGTGGGTTTTTTAGCTAAAAATCTAATTTTTTGAAACCCAACTTTCCTTTCTTGCATTGCTTGTATTCCTTGTCTTTCTTGTGCAATGAATAGTAGAAATAAGAAGAGATCCTCTCGTGGTCTCTCTTCTTCTCGTTCCACTTCAATCATGGTGTGTCATCTTTAGTCACCTGAAGAAGATCCCGAGCATGTGTGGGATATACGTCTTCACAACGTGATTGTTGAACAGACGGTCAATCTAATCATTTGGAACCTTTCGGTATTGTTCCCCTCCTTCAAGTTGTAGGTTGGGCTAACATTTTAAATTGGGGTGGTCTGGCATACCGTTCCATTGCACAGGCCATGTTTGCTTGCATTAGTGAATTCTTTACTGAGAATTTGACTTTTACTATTACAACCAAAGAAGGTCCAATTGATGTGGACCGTCACTTAATATCTGAATTGATGGATCTTCTAGTTAATAATGACGGTATTCCTATGTAACGCCCTAACTTTTCAGGACCCGAGTATACGACTTGTTTCCCAAAAACCCAAGTGTTAACCTTAAAGGATGGTCAAATTCAATATATAATATTTTTCTTTTATCAGAGTTAACAGATGAGCATAGGATGGATAAATCAACGTGAAAGAAAATTTTATTTACATTTGAAATATACAAGAGCTGCCCATAATGACTTATAGAAACCAATGCCCACATTCTTACAATTACAAAATGAAATAATATTACATGTGAAATAAAGTAAATTACAACAATCTTGGGATTTGAAATCCTGTAACAACCTTTAGCAATTACAATCATGCATCCTTGTCAATTATAGCCTGCTCCTCATCAATACAAACATGAATGTCACCTGGACCACCGGTGCTACCTGTACGGTTATGTATTTGATGGATGAGTGGCTAACTCAGTGTGAATTACCCTCAAGATTTCACACCACCACATTAGGTAAGAAATAATATAAAATATCAAGACAATTAAAACAGAGTAAATGCAATCTTATTATATGCATGGATGCGTAAATGCAATCATTGTCTTGGGTAAAACATCCAGACGGACATTGGGCTCGTCACCCATGAAATCATTGCCCCAGGTAAACATCCAGACGGACATTGGACTCGTCACGCATGAAATCATTGTCCCAGGTAAAACATCCAGATAGACATTGGGCTTATCACCCATGAATATGATTGGTCATCAGCACAACATTCAGTGTAATCACATGGGCATGATGATCCAAGTCATTATCATAAATCAAATGACTGGTCATTAGCGCAACATTCAGCATAATCGCATGGGCATAATAATCCAAGCCATCCTAAATATGCCATATATGCATGATTAGCCAAGCCATTATTAGTCCATTTATAACCAGCTATGTTAAGAAAGCTTAAAGGTCACTATGGGGAGCTTATATCCCAGCGTAGGCCGACAACTCGGGCATAGATCCCATACCACCATCCTCAGCTCATGAGACTACCACCTTAGAATGTTTAATGGAACCCCGTCGACTAGTGGCCAATCATATTACAATATATGGGGCTTACCATCGCATGGTTACATAGTATAAAACATCGGACCCATATAGGAAAAATACCAAAACAAAACCATGTAGGGCCAATATCAAAATAAGCCATATAAGGCAGGTATTAAAACCATGAGATAAAAGACCATCCTTGAAAACCACTTAGACACAACAACCCTGGATGGTAGGCCCACATCAATGATCCATCTAGACTACCACTCAATAAGCACTAGATCGAAGGTCCATTGCAATCACCGTCAATTGACTTATATCCCAAGTATGGGTGTACATTTATAAGTGGGGGTTTCCCACTAATGTACCAGTTTAAATCCCATAAGCAATCCACCAATAATCTAATAGCATGAATTAAATATACAGGGTAAACAATAAGCATGTGATGTAGCAACTCAATTACAACAATTAACATATGTGGTTATAGAATGGAGATATCATTTATGAATTAAAATAAAACTATAACTTAAGCTATTGGGAAGATGAAAAGCTCAAGGGAAAGAAATCATCACCTGGGTTCTAGCTCCTTCATTGAGTTAGTTTTCTTCAGCTAACTAACGGTCCAATACCGTATGTGAGTTTCCTAGAGTCATTTCCAAGGCGAGAGTTGAATCAATAAGTTGGCAATTGGGTAGGTTGATAAGGGCCCACCTACATGTGACCTTGGGCCAAGCTTAGCCCAATCATCAAGCCAAAACTGGGCCTGACCTCGGCTCGATCTGGCTGCCCAGTTGTAGCATATATTGGGCCCGATCGGGGCCCATAATTTATGACCATGGATGGCCCAAAAATGGGGCCGAACTGGGCCTATTTTGGCCCAGTTATTGGGTCTAATCATAAGCCAAGTGGGGTTGGCCCACCTGAACTTTGACCCTAGGTGCGGCCCACTCATTGAACGTGGTGTTGCCCACCCGTTTTGTAGGGTGCTACCCACCTGAATTTCAAATGTGGCGCACTATATATGGTGAGACCCATGTGTGGCCCACTGTATCTTGTGGTGAAGCCCACATGTATTTTAATCTTAGGTGCGGCCCACCCACTGATTGTGGTGCGGTCCACTGAGATTTGGAACTCAGTATGTGGCCCACTGATGTGTTTTAAAGGGGAAGGGTTGCGGTGTTGCTAGGTGGGGCCCACTAGGATCTGGATGTGGCTCATAGTGGTTTCAAAATCCTGGAGTTGGGCTGGTTTCAGCCCATTTCTGGGACTGATTTCGGCCTAGATCCAGGGCTGATCCTAGCCCACTTCATGCAACAACAAAAGGTTGTTTTCATGGCCTAGATAAAGGTCTTTTTCAGCCCAAGCCACGGCCCAACTGAAGGCCATTTTCAGCTCAACAACTCAGCCCATCAGAGGGGCAGCTCTCAGACGTTTTCGGCCCTGATCAGGGGTTGATCTTGGCCCTGATTGGAGGCAATTTTCGGTGATGTAAAAGGCTCGGTCTGATGGCTAGAACTCAGTACAATAACGGCTAGTAGTGGCCTTGATCAAGGGAGTCAGTCGGCTTAATCATAACAGGAATCAAATGGACAAATGGAGGTAGTGTGATCGGGGTTACCTGGGCTCTTTCTTCTCCAACCTCTCTTACCTCTATTTCACCCTCTGACCTCCTCTCTACAATGGCGTTTCTAGTCCCATTCGACCCAAATTGATCAGATCGATCTGGTACATGGCGGCACCAAGTGCACGCTTACGCTGGGTTCTCTCTCTCTCTCTCTCTCTCTCTCTCTCCCTCCCTCCCTCCCCATCTTTCCTTTCCTTCTCTCTTTCTCCTACAATGGCTACAACAGCCAACACTGAGCCAACTCGACCTGAGTTAGATGGGTCGTCTTGGTGCAGTGCGACACCTAGCTCGCCTTCCTACACTCATTCCCTCTCTCTTTGCCCTTTTTCTCTCTAGCTTTGGGGTGAGAATCTATAACACCCTAGTTCTCAAAACCTGAGGATAGTCGCTCCTCATTGAGAACCCGAGTATTACGTTATAAAATGGACCATCATACATCTACTTAATAGTAAATTTCATAGTATAAAGTAAAGCAATCACTTCATAAGCCAAGAATATCAAGAGTAATAACAAGGAAGTTTAACACAAGCAGATGGGAAGCAAATAAATTTCCACAGTAGGGAATTATTATTACAATTCAAGCAAAATACAAAATCTGAAGTACAAAAGAAAATAAATCCTAGAGCTCCGATGGCTCGACAACGTTCACATAGAACTCTTCCTCGTCAAACTCCACCTCAGTCGTCCCTGAAATCCCATCATAGGGGTCTCTACCTGTTCATTATACATGTGTCTATTTTGTGCAACTGCATGATTGGGTGAGTGAAAACTCAGTGGGAACTTCCCGCAAGGATTCATGCATATCATATCATTCCAAAACAGTTTAAATCAACACATTCAAATTACAAGGAGACTAATCATGAAATTATAAATGAATGTATGGGTGTATAAATGTATGTACAAGTCACAGATCTGGGGATGCACATCTAGCTGTCAAAATAAAGGGTCGCCCAAGGCGAACTACTCACTCAGAAAAATACTCATAGGTACGCCCAAGTAGAACTAGCCACCTGGAAAAGACCATGCAGATCGCTCGCGGTAGATTATCTACCTAAAAGAAGTCATGTAAGTGAGTGCGCCCAAGGATATCTCCTGGAAAAATACACGGGGTATGCCTAAGGAGTGTCTAATCCCAGAAAAGCCTCATGTAAAGAAGAGCGCTCAAAGTGGCATAAATGCACATGCTCTGTGAGTTTAACTGAAGTGCTAGAGCCTTCAGGAATTCAATTAGAGTGTAACTTACATCGAGCACTCAGAAAAGCTCATATGTCATGTGTGAATGTCATGTACCATGATGCTCATGCACATTCCATAGGATCAACAAGATTACTCTTCTAGGCATGATCAAGACTTGTAGTCCTTTAATAGGATATCTAGCATTTAAATATGAGCTCAATATAAATTCATTTACTTTCCCAAGGTCCAAAGGAGGGCCCAAATATGACATTTCAAACACATTAGGATAATAACAGGATTGTTGCTCATCTTAAGAAAAGAGATATTCATTGTACATCTTATGAGATAGAAGGAATATAAGCATCAAAAACTATGTACAAAATTGAGAAATTGCTAAGATAGCATATATAACACAAATCTAAGTCCTAGTCACATAATTATTAATTACAGGACTGCAATGATAGAAGTTAATGAAATAACTCATGTTCACCATATCCAAATGAGAAACTAAGGATCCCAGTTATTATCTGCAATATTCTAATACATCATTAATTTTCATTTAAAACTAA
The DNA here is from genome assembly GCF_029962835.1 of Magnolia sinica. NCBI lineage: Eukaryota > Viridiplantae > Streptophyta > Magnoliopsida > Magnoliales > Magnoliaceae > Magnolia > Magnolia sinica. The sequence continues at coordinate 29,023,016 of NC_080583.1, forward strand.
TCTAGCATATATATGGAATTGATGGAGCAACCTCATCATGGAAACAAGATCTATTGCCTCTTAGCGCAACTACTAGAAATATGCATGTACATGAGCAATTCCAAATATAACATAATGATTGTAATTCGATTCTTATAAGATAGTTAGAGTAATACAATTTAAGACATTCCTACATGATTAACAATGGCGATTCAAGACTAAAGGAACAACAATTAATATTTTCACAATTTCAATGGCTTTATACACTTAAGCTTAAACTATATTGGAATTCAATGAAATGAGGAAGCCATGTGGGATATCCCTCACCGCTCTAGTCGAATTTACATGCTTATTTTGCATTCTAAGCATGACGACTCACTTGAGTTGGTTTCCAACACAACCTGGTACCCATTTCACAACCTAAGGAGGCGTTTGGGAATCAACACTTCCTATATTTCAAACAAGGGTCTAGATCAGCCTTTTCTCAACCTAAAACAAAACAAGATTTAAAACTAGAATTCATTGGATCAAACTCACTAACTTGCTTGCGGACTCGGCCACTTGACTCAGGCAAGTCACATGATCTCCACTCCTCCTTTCTCTCCTTTCTTCTTCCTTTCTTTTTCTTTTTTCTTTTCTTCTTTTCCTACTCTGCTGTGAACTTTCAGCAGGGTCTAGACCAGACCAGACAGTGAGTCGGGGACTTGGTTCAATTTTAAACCGAGTCAACTCAGCAACTCGTCCTACTTCCTCTCTCTCTCTCTCTCTCTCTCTCTCTCTCTCTCTCTCTCTTTCTTTTCTCTTATTGCTTATCTTGTTTAACCCCATATCCAGGAGGATGGTTGGGTCAAATCAAACTCACCTGACTTAACTTAGCTTGACTCAGTGAAGATGGGTCGAGCTAGCGAACTGCAACTCGGACTGCGTCAAACTCACCCTCCTATGCTGGCCTTCCTCTTCATCCTCTTTCTTCATGTTTCCTTCTCTTTCTCTCCGTCTTGATTCTTCTTCCTTCTTCTGCTGCAGGTCCAGCAGAAATACTGGACGACCGGAAGCGTCCCAATCCGAATGCATTAGTTCAGTTTGGTGCGGTGCAAAGGCAGCACCTCTTCCTTTCTTCTTCTCTTTTTTCCTCTCATCTTCTTCTATTTCTTCTTTTTGTTGAGATGTCCAAGAGGAGCTGGACTCGAGCACACACAATCCCCTAATCTGCCCTGAACCCGACAGACGCGGTGAAGAAGAAGGAGCCTCCAATGGTGGATTGAAGTTCGATGGACCTTTCCTCATTCTGCCCCTGTGGACGACTCTGAATTGATCCTAGAGTGCTTTTGGACTGTGGATTTCAATACTCCAAATCCCTATCCTCGGTGGGTTCAAGCCTTAAAGGTATTTGGGTGATATCCTCTTGCGGCAGCCACCAAAGGAGAAGAATAACTCTCCTCTCATAGCTTAGGGTTTCCGCCCTTAAAAGTGTAAGTATTGAACGTATGAGATGCTTTGCAATGGACAGTTCGGATGAAGTTTGCCTAAAATAGTTTTGAAAAGCGCTAGAAATCAAATCTTTCGATTTTTAGAATGGTTATGCTAGCTGGCTCGTTGTTGGAGATGGATGAACGGTCAGCAATCCCCCTATCAACGGCTGGGATGAGAGAAAACTCTCTCACAGATTTACAGCGTAGAGGAAGGATGCGATTTCCATTTCGGAATACGCCGAGTGCACCTCTACTTGCACTGAATATCGTGCTCACGCACGCATGCTCCCACACGTGAAATTTGTGGGTTTTGATTGGCCACACGTCAGGAGCATGATGGATGGTTTGGATCCCTTAGGGGTTCATCGATGGAGGGCCGCAAGCATCCCAACGGACGTTGTCCGTCCGTGCATTCTATTGGCAGAAATGACGAAAAGAGAGAGAGAAAATCCTCTTTTTCAAGTAGTATCGGGTCAATACTACATTGACCTAACCATTGGTCAGGTACACCGTGCGTGTGCACATCTTGAGTACACACGTCACCTATGGTGTGGTCCACAGTGATGCATGGTATGATCTATACCATCAATCTCATGTTTCTCGTCCTATTCAGGCACCTGTCCATTTATTAGGCAATTCCAGAGCTTAGGTGGGCTATACTTTCAACTTTTGAGTCCTAGGTGTGGATTTGTTTATTCATGCTTCGAAAACTAAGGTGGATGGTCGGATTAATCCTAATTTGGTCTAGAATGGTTCCATAGTCAAGAGCTAGTTGAGATGCATTGAAATAGTCAGTTTCGCATAGTTCTTTAGTCATTTAATTCACAAACTATGGTGCATTTCTCCATATAACCATTTGATCAAGTTATTCCAAGTAAATGTGTATTCTTGTAGTTGTATGCTCAAATACAATATTTTCCCTAGTAAGCAATGGCCAGGTGGCCGAGTCTAAGGATGAAATTTACTTCATCTAATCAACAAAATGCTAGGACGAAGGTGAATTTTCTATTTAGTTGGATTTGTATTTATACTAATCCAAGTCTTCTTGGTAATACCCGAGTAGAAAATCTCTTCCTCATGATTTAATAACATACATCCTAACGATTAACATGACAAGTAGTAAAATCGAATTGACTCATCTATGTTCCAATTATGTCACCACTTCCTAGGTTTAAACAAGTTGTATCTAGATTTCCACTGCAACTCTTATATCTCCACTCTAACTAATCGAGTAATGTATATGAGTCCTAGAGCTTTGAGACTTTCAGCATCTACCGAAAGCAAGGATTTATTTAAATGCCTAATGACTTTACAATTTCCTATAGTATCTATTAAGATTACAAGTTCCTTTAGGCGATGACTAACCATAATATGATAGTTCCCCGTTATCTAAATACCATTCAATTTTCTGTTTTCGAGTCAATCAAACTGATGGTTGTAGTAGGTTTGAGCCTGATACAACAATCCTCTGCTTGCGCATAAGAGTGGAATTGCTAGTATTATCTTTTAATCCTGGTAATTTTTGATCTTCTGCTTGATCAGGGCATTAAAATCATTGAAAAATTTCTAGGATGTAGAATTTGGATCAAACCGCATATGCTCTGCTTAAAATTTGATTCCATCAGTTTGTGGTCCTAATTAATTCAGACTCTAAGGGGATATCATGAAATTTGAATTTGAAATTTTGTTAAATTTATCTAGATTTTCAAATTTTGTCTTCCATTTATCTAGTCTATGGCTGAAAATTTGCCTAACATTTTATAACCCTACCTCTAATGACTTTAAGCGCTAGCATTAGTAAGAAATATTATCTCTAACTAGAGATATGTATTAGCAAAAATTTAAAATGTAATTCCTAGTACGATTCCCCAAGTCGCGGGAATGCTTAATTTTGATCTAATGTACAATGTGATGGGTAAAGATTTTCCTATGATGTATAAGTTTGTTTCACTCATTGAGTGTTGTGACAATGTTATTTCAATGAAGGAAATTCATGGGAACAGTTTAGATCTTAGGTTTCCACAGACTTTCATTGGATGTCTAAACCAAGGAATATTCTTATTTGATCCAATGTATATCATAGTGGTTTATTCATTCTCTCATGGTACCTAAATTTAGTTTCTATGATTCAAATAACTACATCTAGAAATTTCAAAGGAGCATAAAATTTTTGCATCTCTATGTTCCAGATTTTCCTTAATTCTAAGGGAGTTCTAAATAAATTCAAATGACTTTTCTAATAATTTTCTAAGGGGACCTAGTGTTTGGTTTCTGAGTTCAGACAACTAGTAGTTCATAATGGAAATTTACGTTTAAACAACTAAACTTGAACTTTCCTAAGGGGCCTAAAGTTTTGTGCCTCTATGTTCACAATTTTCATAATTCCTAAGTGATTCCAACCAAATTTGAATGGCCATCCTAATGATTTCAAGGGAACCTAAGTGTGGGTCTTTATGTCCTCAAAATTTCTCATAATCTAATGGAGATTCCCCCAAGTTCCAACATTAATTTCTAACATCCTAAGTTAAGACATTCAAGCTTCATATCAGTTTGTTACCCCAAAGGATAGTGAAAAATCAAAATTTAACTACATACATCAAGGTAGATAAGAGAAACACTTTTGGTACTCTAGTGGTGAATGATACATAGGTACTCAAAAACTATAAACATGTCATGTGCAATCTAAAACATCCACAGTGATCCTTACTATAGATAGTATATAAAAAACTAATTATACTGAAATGAATCATCAACTAATTTGTTCAAATCAAGTGACTGATCCTCATGAAATGAAATTAATAGCTCACGCTTAATAATCATAGTTTCATAAATCAGAGATTATGATCATTCAATTAGTGATATTTTTAGTTTATTACACTTAAGAAAGATATTATAACAGAATTCAAATTGCATGGTAACATGGAACCAGTGTACCTACTTGAATTGAAAGTCAAGTTTTATAGGATAGCTATCAAACTAGTAATGCTGTTAGGGATAGAAATATTTGTTAGTTAAAATAACAAGATGTTTACAGTTAATTGCAGTTGAAATAAGGGCGTTGATATGAGTGAGTTTAAATCTATGAAACCTAATGTGATTATGGGATCTAGTACTGGGAACCTAAATTTAGGTCTCTATGTCCTCAAAATTTCCTTAACTATAAAGGAATTCTAAGTAACTTCAAATGGTTATCCTATCAATTCTAAAGAGAACTTAAGTTTGGATATCTACATTCTCCAACTTTCCTAATTCTAAGGGAATTCCACATACATTCAAGTGATTAAAATAATTTCAAATGGGACTTAAGTTTAGGTCTTTACGTTCTCAAAATTTCCCTAAGTCTAGGGGAGATTCACCTAAGTTCCAACACCTAATTCCAACATCCTAACTTAAGATATTTACGGTTTGTATAAGACTGTTTCCCAAAGGCAAGGTTTGTCTAGACTCTCTCTCTGATACCATCTTGTAACACACTGGTTCTTAAAACCCGAGGATAGTCGCTCCTCATTGAGATACGTTATAAAATGGACCATCATACATCTAATTAATAGTAAATTTCATAGTATAAAGTAAAGTAATCACTACATAAGCCAGAGATATCAAGAGTAACAATAAGGAAGTTTAACACAAGCAGATGGGAAGCAAATGAATTCCCACAATAGGGAATTATTATTACAATTCAAGCAAAATACAAAATTTGAAGTACAAAAGCAAATAAATCCTAGAGCTCCAATGGCTCGACAACGTTCACATAGAACTCTTCCTCGTCAAACTCCACCTCGGTCGTCCCTGAAATCCCGTCATAGGGGTCTCTACCTGTTCATCATACCTGTGTCCATTTGGTGCAGCCGCACGATTGGGTGAGTGAAGACTCAGTGGGAACTTCCCACAAGGATTCATGCATATCATATCATTCTAAAACAGTTTAAATCAACATATTCAAATTATAAGGAGACTAATCATGAAATTATAAATGAATGTATGGGTGTATGAATGTATGTACAAGTCATAGATCTGGGGATGCACATCCAGCTATCAAAATAAAGGGTCACCCAAGGCGAACTAGTCACCCGGAGAAATACTCATAGGTACACCCAAGGAGAACTGGCCACCTAAAAAAGACCATGCTGACCGTCCGCAGTAGATTATCTACCTGGAAGAAGCCATGTAAGTGAGTGCGCTCGAGGATATCTCCTAGAAAAATACACGAGGTACGCCCGAGGAGTGTCTAATCTCGAAAAAGCCTCATGTAAAGAAAGAGCGCCCAAAGTGGCACAAATGCACATGCTCTGTGAGTTTAACTGAAATGCTAGAGCCTTTAGGAATTCATTTAGAGTGTGACTTACATCGAGCACTCGGAAAAGCTCATATGTTATGCGTGAATGTCATGTACCATGATGCTCATGCACATTCCATAGGATCAACAAGATTACTCTCATAAGCATGATTAAGATTTGTAGTCCTTTAATAGGATATCTAACATTCAAATATGAGCACAATATAAATTCATTTACTTTCCCAAGGTCCAAAGGAGGGCCCAAATATGACATTTCAAACACATTAGGATAGTAACAGGATTACTGCTCATCTTAAGAAAAGAGATATTCATTGTACATCTTATGAGATAGAAGGAATATAAGATCAAAAACTATGTACAAAATTGAGAAATTGCTTGGATAACATAAATAACGCAATTCCAAGTCCTAGTCACATAATTATTAATTATAGGACTGCAGTGATAGAAGTTAATGAAATAACTCATGTTCACCATATCCAAATGAGAAACTAAGGATCCCGGTTATTATCTGCAATATTCTAATAAATCATTAACTTTCATTTAAAACTAATCTAGCATATATATGGAATTGATGGAGCAACCTCATCGTGGAAACAAGATCGATTGCCTCTAAGCGCAACTAGTAGAAATATGCATGTACATGAGCAATTCTAAGTATAACATAATGATTGTAATTCGATTCTTATAAGATAGGTTAAAGTAATACAATTTAAGACATTCCTACATGATTAACAATGTTGATTCATGACTAAAGGAACCACAATCAATATTTTCACAATTTCAATGGCTTTATACACTTAAGCTTAAACTATATTGGAATTCAATGAAATGAGGAAGCCATGTGGGATATCCCTCACCTCTGTAGTCGAATTTACGTGCTCATTTTGAATTCTAAGCATGATGACTCACTCGAGTTGGTTTCCAACACAACCCGGTACCCATTTCACAACCTAAGGAGGCGTTTGGGAATCAACCTATATTTTAAACAAGGGTCTAGATCAGCCTTTCCTCAATCTAAAATAAAATAAAATTTAGAACTAGAATTCATGGGATTAAACTCACTAACTTGCTTGATGACTCAGCGACTTAACTCAGGCGAGTCATATGATCTCCACTCCTCCTTTCTCTCCCTTCTTCTTCGTTTCTTTCCTTTTTCTTTTCTTCTTTTCCTATTCTACTGTGAACTTCCAGCAGGGTCTGGACCAGACCAGACAGTGAGTTAGGGACTCGATTCAGTTTTGAACTGAGTTAACTCAGCAACTCGTCCTACTTCCTCTCTCTCTCTCTCTCTCTCTCTCTCTCTCTCTCTCTCTTTCTTTTCTCTTCTTGCTTATTTCATTTAACCCCATATCCAGGAGGATGGTTGGGTCAAATCAGACTCACTTGACTTAACTCAGCTCGACTCAGTGAAGATGGGTCAAGCCAGCGAACTGTAACTCGGACTGAGTCGAACTCGTCCTCACATGCCGGCCTTCCTCTTCATCTTCTTTCTTCACGTTTCCTTCCCTTTCTCTCCATCTCGATTCTTCTTCCTTCTTCTGCTACAGGTCCACCAGAAATACTGGACGACTAGGACCAATCCGATCCGAACGCATTAATTTAGTTTGGTGCGGTGCAAAGGCAACACCTCTTCCTTTCTTCTTCTCTTTTTTCCTCTCATCTTCTTCTCTTTCTTCTTTTTATTGAGATGTCCAAGAGGAGCTGGACTTGAGAACACACAATCCCCTAATCTGCCCTAAACCTGACAGACGCGGTGAAGAAGAAGGCGCCTCCAATGGCGGATTGAAGTTCGATGGACCTTTCCTCATTCTACCCCTGTGGACGACTCTGAATCGATCTTACAGTGCTTCTAGACTGTGGATTTCAAAGCTCCAGATCCATTTCCTTGGTGGGTTCGAGCCTTGAAGGTATTTGAGTGATATCCTCTTGCAGTAGCCACTAAAGGAGAAGAATAACTCTCCTCTCATAGCTTAGGGTTTCCGCCCTTAAAAGTGTAAGTATTGAATGTATGAGATGCTCTGCAATGGACAGTTCAGATGAAGCTTGCCTAAACCAATTTTGAAAAGTGCTAGAAATTGAATCTTTCAATTTTTAAAATGGTTATGCTAGCTGGCTCGCTGTTGGAGATGGATGAACGGTCAGCAATCCCCCCTATCAATGGCTGGGATGAGAGAAAACTCTCTCACAGATTTCCAACGTGGAGGAAGGATGCGGTTTCCATTTCGAAATACGCCAAGCGCACCTCTACTTGCACTGAATATCATGCTCATGCACGCATGCTCCCACACGTGAAATTTACGGAGTTTTGATTGGCCACACGTTAGGAGCATGATGGACGGTTTGGATCCCTTAGGGGTTCATCGACGGAGAGCCGCAAGCATCCCAATGGACGTTGTCCGTTCGTGCATTCTGTTGGCAGAAATGACGGAAAGAGAAAGAGAGAGATTCCCTCTTTTTCAAGTAGTATCAGGTCAATACTACATTGACTAAACCATTGGTCAAGTACACCGCACGTGTGCATATCTTGTGTATGCACATCACCTATGGTGGGGTCCACAATGATGCATGGTATGATCTATACCATCAATCTCACATCTGTCTATTTATTAGGCAATTCCAGAGCTTAGGTGGGCTATACTTTCAACTTTTGAGTCCTAAGTGTGCATTTGTTTATTCATGCTTCAAAAACTAAGGTGGATGGTCGGATTGATCCTAATTCAGTCTAGAATGGTTCCATAGTCAAGAGCTAGTTCAGGTGCATTTAAATAGTAAGTTTCACATAGTTTTTTAGTCATTTAATTTGCAAACTCTGGTGCATTTCTCCATCTAACCATTTGATCAAGTTATTCCGAGCAAATGTGTATTCTTGTAGTTGTATGCTTAAATACAATATTTGCTCTAGTAAGCAATGGCCAGGTGGCTGGGTCTAAGGATGAAATTTACTTCAACTGATCAACAAAATGCAAGGACAAAGGTGAATGTTCTATTTAGTTGGATTTGTGTTTATACTAATCCAAGTCTTCTTGGTAATACCCGAGTATTGAAAGTACGGGTTATTACAGAATCTCAAGGCTAATGGCCAACTTTTATAGGGCTAAGCATGTGTGAATATCTCATCCAACGACCACATTTCAATAGCCGGCCTCATGCGTCCATCTCGGATTCTATCATGCATGGAATCCATCCGTTACTGGGGATGGATTTCTGATACCAAGGCCCACAGGAAAAGTAAACTTCTAACCATGGGGGGGCCCATGCAGTGATGGTGGTTTTCGGTTTTTATGGGGAAGATGACATAGCCACCAATGGCAGATCACTGTCCACGGCATATTTGAGTGATCTGGTTCATTTGAACGAGTCAGATGTGACCCTTGATTGCGATGAGGCCCACCTTTCGGGCCTTTCATTTGCGTTTCACCACTTCACGCGAGATCTTCCGCCTCATGTGATTTTCTCACGAGAAGAGAATCTCTTGCTTGCCATCTGTTGCTGCCCTAAAGGGAGTGGTGGAGACCTCTCCACATAGCCAAACAGATGGCTTGGATCCAGGCAGAAGAGGTTTCCCAAAGCGGAACGTCTCCCCATGTCTTTCCTTTAATGGACCGCTGTTTGTCCAATTCGGGGAATGGATGGAGAGCCTGTATTTCTATCCTTAGGAATGGCTGAGATTAAGAGAGAGTCGAAGATGCGGATCGCTGACGTGGAGGGCCTCCCAATGGCTATTTTTCGAAGGGTGCAGCCATGTCTTTGAGACCGTCCGTTGCTCGCACCCATGCACGGGTGGTGGCATGGAATTGGTCGTCCTGATGGCGCAAGACCAATGGACAGTTCGGATCTGACAGACAGTGGCCAGAGGTGGGCCACGTCTCGCGAGAGTGGACGTTACTCGGTCGGCCTCACTGTAGTAGGAGGATCCCCCTCCTTTTCATGTATTCATCGGGTCAACGGCATTTTGACCGCCCTAGCTAATCAGTGCACATTGGGCACCATTATGTGAGGTGCACGTGCACCTCGTGTGGACCCCATTGTGATGTCTGAGGGGAAATCCACACCGTCCATTCTCCCCAGGGTCCCAAATCAAGACCCTTGGTCAAAGATCAGCCAATTCTAAGGTCTAGGTGGGACATACTCTTAAACTTCAAGTCCCAATGGTGGATTCCCGTTGATCTAATGGTCAGATCATCCTGAAATTGAACGCCAATGGTTAAAAGGGTCTTAATGGGTCGCGTGTATGTTCACGACCTTCATAATATATCACTAGTCCAAATACTAACATTAATTTTATTACTATTATTATTTATTATTATCATTGTTTATTTCACTTTATTATCATTATTATTATTTTCTTCATCACACATGCATGCATTTTTATCCATGTCATGCGTCCCATTCCGTAGGTAACTTAGGATTAGCCATCTTATAATTTTTTATTATTAAATATGTAACTATTATCACTATATTATCACCTATACATTGTTATTTATTCATTTAGTATTATTATTGCTATTTTAAATCAATATTGTACAACCTAATCTTAAACAAAGGTATCCTTATGGTTGATCAACAGCTATAATTCATGTATTTACTCCATAACTAACTTTAACTATTATGTGGGCATGACACATGAATACCTGATTACTAATTTCTGACATCCTAATCATTCAACCTACCCATCTGTTGGATCGACACATATCTAGTTATTAATAACCCTAAGGGTTCTTTAAGGAGTGTTTAATGTGCTTCAAGGGTTGAATATGAACCCAACAATCAGATTTGTTTCTTCAAGGGATGGACCATTTAAGGAACATTGTAAACCTGGCGAATGGTTGGTCTAGACTAGAATGGACATAGATGTTTGAATAAGTTAGGTTCGTATGTACTAACTTGGGCTACTCGGTAGCACTCGAGTACGAGAAGGTACGGGGCATTACAAACTACCCCCTTAAAGAGAATTTCACCCCCAAAATTCAGCACTTCCTCTATGACTATGGATAACAATCTATCTTACAGTGTTCATATGCAACCGCTAGTCCTCTGCACTAAATTTATTTGCATACGCAAGCGCTCATGACTTACTGCTAGCATTAGGGTCATTATAGTCTACCCCCCTTAAAGATGGTTTTACAATCGGGACTTAGTAATGCTCGCCCTAATTGTTTAATGTTGCAAGTTGAAAGGTTATCACTCTAATGGTGCACGCTATCTCATATATGTCTGAGTGTGAATCCTAACGACCGTTATCTAAATTCCTCTCAACCCTAAGTTCCTTGTCTAGCAATTTAACTAAGGTGTTTAAGTCCCACTGAAGGTTATAAATCATTTCTGTATTAACCAAAACTAAGGACTTACTTAAATGTTTATCTTCACCATGCGCCCTATCACATTTACTAAGATTTCACATTTATTTAGGCGACCGCTATTAATAATATCTTATCTTTTTCTTCATTTTCTTTTACTTCTGATGCCCATTCCCTGTTGTCCAAAGTACATTATGGTTTTCTGTTTCCAACATTCGAGCCATCACAAATAGATGGTTATAGTAGATTTGAGCCCGATACATGGGTCCTTTGCCTCCGCAAAACAGAGGACTTTTTGCATCAATCCCTAATCCTGGTGAATCTCGATCTTTTACTTGATCAGGGCATTGAGATCATTGAGATTTGCTAGGACTTAGAATTTGAGCCAAACCATGTAAACTTTGTATAAATATAGTTCCATTCACTCGTGATCTTGATTATTCTGGACTCATGGGAAATATCAAATAATTTTCTACCTCCATAACGGATAAGACCATGTGGCCCATTACGCTTCCAATGCACACTCTGATTCCTTAATGCACTAACCGAAAATTTCAGGATTAAGATTTTACATGGAGTTTTGAGTTTGAAATTTCTAAACTCACTTAGGATTTCAAATCTAATCCTAATATGCGCAGCCTAAGGTTGAAAACTTACCCAAAATCCCATAACGTCACGTCTAAATAATTTCATGTGCTAAAATTGTAGGAAATTATTAATTCTAAGTAAAGAGATGTGTTAAGGAATTCTAATTACATTTCCCATTGCGATTTCTTAAGTTTAGGCAGTGCTTATGTCCAACCTAATGTACAACGTGGTGGGTAAGGAATTGTTTATGAAGTCTAAGTTTACTTCATATGCTAAATATTTTGATGCCATCATTTCTAGCTAATGAAATTTCTAAAAGAGTTCAGAATCTGGGTCTCTAAGAATTGTATTTTTTGGAGTTAAGTCGAGGGAATGTTTTCATTTGGTCTTATGTACATTACAATGGTATTTGTCCCCCCACAACATTTAGGTTTAGTTTCCAAGTTTAAGTGGCTACCCTGATATTCTACAATAGGGAACTAAGTTTTGTTTCTAGGTTCAAATGACTAAACCTAAAAAGTTTGAGGGACTTAAGTTTAGTTCGTAATTTCTAAGATTATCCAACAACTTTCCTAAGGGACCTAAGATATTGAGTATTTATAGTTTCAAAGGAACCTTAGACCACTTCTAAGTTTTACGATCATCCCAAGCAATTATCTAGGGGGCCTAAGGTTTCGAGTTCCTACATTCTCCATCTCTCCTAACAATAGAGGAAGCTCAAATGAGTTCAAATGGTTATTCTGATAATTTCTAAGTGAACCTAAGTTCAGGTTTCTACATTCATAATCATTCTTCTAAATTTAAGGAAAATTTCAGAAGTCCAAATTTCTAATTTCAAATATCTTAACTTAAGACATTTAAAATTTATATAAGGTCATTTACCAAGGATAAGTTTAATTGTCCAAACTATGCTCTGATACCAACTGTAACACCCCAACTTTTCAAGACCTGAGTATACGACTCGTTTCCCAAAAACCTCGTTGACTATTGGCCAATCATATTACAATATATGGGGCTTACCATCACATGGTTGCACAGTATAAAACATCAGACCCATATAGAGAAAATACCAAAACAAAGCCACGTAGGGCTAATATCAAAATAAGCCACATAGGGCGAGTATTAAAACCACGTGATAAAAGACCATCCTTGAAAACCACTTAGACATAACAACCCTGGATGGTAGGCCCATATCAATGATCCATCTAGACCACCACTCAATAAGCACTAGATCGAAGGTCCATTGCAATCATTGTTAATCAAGTTACATCCTAAGTATGGGTGTACATTTATAAGTGGGGGTTTCCCATTAATGTACCAGTTTAAATCCCATAAGCAATCTATAAGTAATACAATAACATGAATTAAATATACAGGGTAAACAATAAGCATGTGATGTAGCAACTCAATTCCAACAATTAACACATGTGGTTATAAAATGGGGATATCATTTATGAATTAAAATAAAACTATAACTTAAGTTAATGGGAAGATGGAAAGCTCAAGGGGAAGAATCATCACCTGGGTTCATAGCTCCTTCATTGAGTTAGTTTTCTGCAGCTAGCTAACGGTCCAATACTATATGTGAGTTTCCTAGAATCATTTCCAAGGCAAGAATTGAATCAATAAGTCGGCAATTGGGTAGGTTGATAAGGGCCCACTTACATGTGACCTTGGCCCAGGCTTGGCCCAAAATCAAGCCTAAACTGGGCCTAACCTCGGCCAGATCTGGCTGCCCAGTTGTAACCTATATTGGGCTCGATCGGGGCTCATAATTTCTGACCATGGATGGCCCAAAAATGGGGCCGAACTGGGCCTGTTTTGGCCTAGTTATTGGGTCTAATCATAAGCCAAGTGGGGCTCGCCCACCTGAACTTTGACCCTAGGTGCGGCCCACTTATTGAACGAGGTGTGGCTGAAAAGGCCAAGCTATATGTCCTGGGGGGGTGGGGGTGAATAGGACTATGCCAAATTTAAGATTTAATAGCAAAATAAAAGAATATAATAGCTAAATAAAGAAAATCAATTCACAATGCAGAAATGAAAAGCAGCCTCAATAATCAAGTATTGAGAGATTGATACAAATGTTGTTCTAAGGACAACCTTACACCATAAAAACCAAGGGTTTATGGCAGGACAAACATATTTCTAAAAAGTTCTTTGTATCAAAAACTCAAATTGAAGAGGAATAAATAAATAGCAAGGAATAGAAATATTAAACTATTATAACATTCCCCACAATGCTTGAAATGTAAATATTACAACATTCACATCCACACATACATCCCACAAACTTTGAATGATAAAAGATATAAAATAAATCACACATCCACAAAATATAAAGAGTTATAGTGGTTCGCTTGTGTGTTCACCAACTGTTAAACAACAACCACATAACTTGCTACTCCACTTCTAATATCCTCACTCAGTGGATATTAGCATTCACTATGAAAATAGGTTTCTTAGGTTCACCTAAAACCTTCACAATTGTGTCTTTCAAATGGGCTTACACAATTCAAAAAAACCCCACTTCTGAGTTTTCTGGCTCTCCTCAGATAACCAACAGATTGATATTTTTCTGGCTTAATCTCAAATAAAACCAAAAGAATGAAATTTACAATAAAGTAAAATACCTGGATTTCTCCTTTTGTAGCAGCCCGGAAGAACCAATCGGAGTAGAAGTTCGAATATAGAAGTTCAATTGTCCAATACTCACTTTGAAATGGTTTTAAGTTCTAATTGATTTTAAATTAAATCAAGTTGGGCTAGCATTATTTGATTTTAATTCCAAGAAGTAGAATATCCCAATTCCTCTTTCAAATTAGATTGGAATACAGAAACAAAATCAAATCAATAAAGCTAATAAAAAGAGAATATTAAATATGCACAAATTAGCTTAAAATGAACACAAACTTATCTCAGAGTGATGCCTTGATTTTACTTAAATTGGGTTATCAAACTCTGAAATTCACCATCTATTTATAGTTTCAAATATCGCATCTACGACTAGGACCAACAGCATTTTGAAATTTTGAGCCCGATCGGATTAGACAGTTCTACGACTGGTCGTATGGTGACCATGACTGGTCGTGACATACCCACGACTGGTCATGAGAAACTAGGAATGGTTGCTGGAGTTTGAGTCGTAGATGCTGAACTGGTCGTGAACGAATCGTGCACTGTTCACACGACCGGTCGAGTAGAGTCTAGGACTGGTCGTAGCTCAACCAAAAAATTCTGAAAAATTGCAACAACTTGGGACTGTTCCTGGAATTTCTTGGATTGGTTGAGCCAGTTTTAGGACTAGTCGAATAGGGTCCAGGACTAGTCTTAGAACAAACCAAATTCATATAAAAAGATTCAATATGAATTATGTATACAAAATGGCCTACCCTACGGTCAATCTAAGGTCAATCATATTTAGAAAGTGAGATATGAACATCAAGACTTCATATGATAGTTAACCTTTGAAGATTGTAAAGTTTGGGATCTCTATACTTGATGTAGCATTGAACTTGAGATCTTCTAGAGCTTGAATTACACTTTATTTCAAGTTATACACTAACTTGAGTCTTTGAACAAAATTACTTCTTTCGTTGTAGCTTATACTTGCATTTCTTGAAATGGTTTGAAGTAAATCTTCGTTCTTGACTTGAAGCAATGTGTTTAGAGAGGTGATGCAATGTCTTGATCATATATACCAATGAGCTACACAAGACATAGATTGCACAAGATAAAGATTGATGTTTTGGCACCACAAAATTTGACAACTAAAGGAGCATAAAACTATAACACTTACAATCTCCCCCTTTGTCAAATTTGTGACAAAACATACTTAACAATAATATCACCAATACACATCCAAAGAATCATATATGCACTAGTTATAAGAGAAAACCAGTTATAAGCTAGTTAAAGAATCATACACCAGTTATCATCAACTAGCACATAACATTATGAACTAGGCACAACATAGGCAAAACATCTCCTCACATACTCCCCCTAAGTAGCACACACATATATCCAAAAAAAAAATTATATGCTACCCACAATCCATATCCATGCCATAAGCAATCAATCCAAATATTTCTCCCCCTTTTTGGCACAATATGACAAAGGAAGAAGAAGAAAAAATGGAAAAGGATAAGAAACAAGAGTAATAAAGGATTAACTAGACAAGAGATAAGCAAATTAAAGTCCACATACCATTAACTAGTTTAAACAAAAGTCAGTAAACCAAATAAAGTACACAAACCGACACAAGTAGACTTAAAGTTATTACAGACCAAAGAGTAAAGCACTTAATCAGATCCTGAAGAAGGCGCAGGAATGGTAGGATCAAGTTGATAAAGGCCTTTGTTTAAGCGCCTAAGATACTTGCGCATATATTTAAATTGTAAATCATGGGCCACATTCATATTCTCTACCTTCTCCTTTAGAGCACGAAGACGAGCATCAAAATCAGATGGCTCATAGTTAGGATCATTAGCAGAATCAGAATCAATTTCATGAAAAATATCATCCATATTTATATCATTAGGAGGAAGATTACCAGCTTCTTCATTCCCTGCTTCAACTCCACTACCACCCACATCCACTTGGCCAGGAGCCAATTTCAATTTCATCTTGTTAATATTCAAATTGTTAAAAATAAGATGATGGATAGGAGCCTCTCTAACAGGCATAGCAACTAGTATGTGAGTAGCTAAAACAGTCATAAGATAGGCAAACAGAATATCACTATGACTTAGATGGAGACGAGACTGAATAATGGAATGACATATCAAAGAAGAAAGACAAACTTTAGTACCAGAGATGACAGAGTGCAAAACCCGGACCATAGAGGATGTAAGCTCTATTTTATTACCAGAACGCGGATACATATTTAAAATAAAGATTCTGTGAAGAACCCTGTATCTGGGTAACAAGTACTTTAAGGGGAGCACATTCCCTTTATGAGTCCATTGCACATTCATATTACATAAATCTCTAGTGAGCATGCATTTTTCTGTTTATGAGGATTTCTCAGCTAGAGTATGAATAGGAAGACCCTCATCATTAACAGGTATATCCATTAGCCCTGAAATCAGATGGCGGTCTATTTCAAATGGACCTTCTCTAGCATCAATTTTAAACGTTAAATTCTCAGTCAAAAAATTAGAGATACATGCAAACATGGACTGGGTAATAGATTGGTATGCAGGCCCACCACAATGTAAGATGTTAGCCCATCCTACAGCTTAAAGAAGTAGGGGAATACCAAACGGAGCAATGTGTTCAAGATCGACAGATCGTTCAACAATAACATTGCGCAAACGCAAATCCCACACATATGAGGGATCATCTTCGGTTGACCGAAGGTGGCACCGTGTTATTGGAGTAGATCTAGAAGAAGATGGACCAAGGGAAGCTTTATTTTTCCCTCTAGCATCCATTAGCAACAAGAAAATCAATATACTGAGGAGTTACAAAAGATGAGGAATGGGTTTTCTCAAAAATAGAAATTTGAGAAGAAAACCCCAAATAACTCAACAAATCTTAAAATCAAGCACTCTAATAAAGAAATTGAAGAAAATAGACCATGAATCTTCAAGAAAAATTAAAAAATGCACTAACCTTGACGAATCAAACAGTAGGGTTTGACTAGTCGTGCCACGGCTTGTTGGAGAGAAAAGAAGAAATGAGGAAGATAATGACCAGTCGTACCACGGCTGGTCGAGTACTTCCTCGACTAGTCGTGTACCAGCATAAACATGCATTTTTTCATACAAATTTGAAATTTAAACTAATAATTTATCAAATATATATACATTATGATACAACTATGCATGAATAATCAATTTAAAATGCACATACCAAGATCAAATTTTAATTTATTAAACCTGCTTTTGTCGAGCAGTTTAGTGAAAATGTTAGCAAGTTGAGTCTCGGTAGAAATGTATTCCAAAGATATCATTTTTTCTTCCACTAATTCACGAATGTAATGATACCTAATGTCAATGTGCTTGGTATGTGAATACTGGATTAGATTTTTTGAAATATTTATATCACTAGATTATCACAATATAATATCATTGATTCATGTGCAATTCCATAATCGCTTAACATATATTTCATCCAAACAAGCTGAGTACATGCATTTCGTGCTACGATGTATTCAGCCTCAGCAGTTGAGAGTGATATAGAACTTTGCTTCTTGCTAAACCAAGACACTAAACAATTTCCAATATAGAAACAACCACTACTGGTTAATTTCCTGTCATCAATATTACTAGCTCAATCAGCATCTGAGTACCCAGCCAGTTGAACACTAGTATCATATGGATACCAGAGACCTAATTTAGCAGTACTTATGACATATCGCATAATCCTCTTAACAGCTATTAAATGTGACTCTTTAGGATTAGACTGATATCTAGCGCAAATACCAACACTTAAAGAAATATCAGGTCTACTTGCAGTTAAATAAAGTAAACTGCCAATCATACTATGATATAATTTAGGATCCACATTTTTACCTGTAGAGTCCTTTGAGAGTCTTAATGTTATACTCATAGGAGTATCAAAACTCTTATCGTTCTCAAATCTGAACTTTTTGATTAAGTTCAAAGCATATTTGGTTTGAGAAATAAAAATGTCATCAGTTTATTATTTCACTTGTAATCCTAGGAAATAATTCAATTCCCCAACCATGCTCATTTTAAACTTAGCTTTCATTAAATCTGTAAACTCAACAGTTATGTTAGAACAGGTAGATCTATAAATAATATCATCAACGTAGATCTGCACTATTAAGATGTGATCATTAAGTTTCTTAACAAAGAGAGTCTTATCTACACTTCCCATTTGAAAATCATGACTTAGTAAAAACTTAGTCAATTTCTCGTACCATGCTCTAGGAGCTTGTTTTAAGCCATAGAGAGCCTTTTTAAGGCGATAGACATGATCAGTGTTCTTAAGGTCTTCAAAACCCATTAGTTATTCAACATATACTTCTTCATGCAGATCACCATTTAAGAAGGCACTCTTTAAATCCATTTGATAAATTTTGAATTTTCTAAAGTAAGCAATGGATATAAATAGTCTGATTA
This sequence comes from Magnolia sinica, assembly GCF_029962835.1. Lineage (NCBI taxonomy): Eukaryota > Viridiplantae > Streptophyta > Magnoliopsida > Magnoliales > Magnoliaceae > Magnolia > Magnolia sinica. The sequence continues at coordinate 29,041,740 of NC_080583.1, forward strand.
AATCAAGACGAGCTACTGGGGTAAAGGTTTCATCATAATCAATACCCTCAAATTGAGTGTACCCTTGTACAACCAGTCTAGCCTTGTTTTGAATTATATTATCAAGTTCATCAGACTTATTTTAAAAAATCCACTTAGTTCCGATAATATATTTATCTTTAGGTCTAGGAACAAGATACCAAATATCATTTCTCAAAAATTGGTTAAGCTCTTCTTGTATCGCAACAATCCAGTTTTCGTCAATAAGAGCTTCTTTTACGTTTGCCGATTCAATCTGGGATGTAAAACATACGTAATTACATATATCATCTAGTTGTCTACGAGTGTGTACACCAGTGAGAGGGTTTCCAAGAATTTGAGTGGTTGAATGATCTTTAACAATCCTCAGTTTAGAGTCAGTTTGATTTGATGAAGTATCTGGTTTGTCAATTAAAAGAACTTCATCATTATCTGAACTTAGGGCAGGTGCATTCAAGTGATTGTCTATGACCACATTAATAGATTCTTGAATAACACTGGTCCTTTTGTTCAGTACATGATATGCACGACTGTTTAAAGTTTATCCTAAAAAGATTCCTTCATCACTTTTAGTGTCAAACTTTTCCAGATTTTCACGGTCACATAAAATATAACACTTGCTGCTAAAAACTCGAAAGTATTTGACAGTAGGCTTTTTATCAAACCACATTTCATAAGCAGTTTTATCATTAAATTTTCTCATATAAACCCGGTTGATTATATAGCAGGCAGTATTTACGGCTTCAGCCCGAAGATTTTTAGATAGCTTCATACTATTCAACATTACAATAGTCATTTCTTGAAGTACTCTATTTTTCCTTTCTACAGTTCTATTTTGTTGTGGTGTTTTATGCACAGAAAATTTATCCGATATTCCATGATCGCTACAGAATTTTTCAAAACCACTATTCTCAAATTCAGATCCATGATCACTACGAATCTTATAGACTTGAGAACATTTTTGTGTTTGAATCCGTTTGAGAATTCTTTTTACTTCATCAAGTGTTCCTGATTTATCCCTTAAGAAAGCTACCCAAGCGAATCTGGTAAAATCATCCACAATTACTAAAATGTATTTTTTGCCACCTCCACTCTCCATCCTGGTAGGTCCTATAAGATCCATATGGAGAAGCTCAAGTGGTCTTGATGTGGCATTGGAGTTCACCTTCTTGTGAGAGCTCATTGTTTACTTGCCAATCTGGCATTCGCCACATATTTTGTCTACTTTTTGTAGTTTAGGTAGACCTCTTATTAGTTCTCTTTTGCTCAATCTATATAGATTGCGGTAGTGTACATGTCCAAGGCGTTTATGCCATAATTTAGTCTCATCGGTATGGACCATGTAACACGATTGAATAGATGAGCTAGAATCACTTACGATGTAGCATTTTTCAGAAGTTCTATGACCAGTTAATATTACTAAACCATTTTTGTTTAAAATTTCACACCCTAAGTTAGAAAATTTAACACTATGATTTTTATTGTATATTTGACATATGCTTAACAGATTATTTTTTAACCCTTCAACATATAAAACATTCTCAAATAAAGGGAGGTTAGAGAGTTGAACCATACCTTAGCCAATAATCTTGCAATTACTGCCATCATCGAATGTGACTGACCCATCAGCCATGTCTTTAAGATCAGTGAATAGACCTTTATCACTAGTCATATGCCTTGAGCATTTACTGTCTATGTACCACTTTGAATGGCTTGTAGCTTTAAAAGCAGTATGAGCAACCAAGCAGGTAACCTTAGGAACCCATTTTATAACTGTTTTGGGTTTAGGAGTATAGTGGGTCTTCTTTTGTTTGTAGTTGTTGAAAGAGTGACCTACTGGGTTAGATTTTAAACGCCCCTTAAGTAGATCAACTATTTTTTCAGCTAAAGGGTTTCGGTTCTGATTTTTATAGTTGATATAGATGTTCTTGGGTTTTTGAAAAGTTTTAGTATTTTTAGAAAAATTTTGATTAGTAGTTGTCCCTTTTGAGTTTGAAGTCTCTCCTTTCACAAACTTGGGAGGAGTATTCTTTTGTTTAGGAGGAATATTTTTATCGTAGCCCAAACCGGATCGATCGCTACATTTTCTTGATCCGGATAAAAAATTTTCTAATTTTGGATCACCTTGGGCATATCTCCATGTATCCTTTAAACTTAAAAGAGAAGAAATTTCAAGTTTAAGTTTATCATTTTCAGATTTAAGATTTTCAATCTGTGAAGTTTTGAATTCTAAATCGCATTTGCATTTCTCAAAACAATTTAAAATATGGGATTTTTTTAAGACAAGAGAATCAAAGTTTTCTTTAAGTTTTAAATACTTTTCTTTTTGAAGCTTTAGTTTTATGACAATTTTACAACTTTCCTTTTATAGGGCATTGTAAGCATATTGAAGATCTTCTTCATTTTCATGATCACTATTCAGATTTTCTTCACTAGTTAAATCATCATGATCTGAAAAAATGAACTTAGCTAAAGTCATAAGGGCTTTAACTTCATTGCACAACTTAGTTTCAGAATCTTCTAATTCAAAAGAGGCTTCAGAGCCAGAAGATTCATCCTAAGTAGCCAACGTACTCTTCTTTTTTGGGTTTGTCCTTTTTAAGACACTTGTTTGCTAAATGCCCATATTCTTGGCAGTTGTAACATTGACTATCTTTCAAAGATTTCTAAGTTATAGATTTAAATTTAGATCTCTTCTTATCATTTGATTTTTGAAAATCAATCCTCTTTTTACTTTTGAAAATCTTATAAAACTTTTTTACTAAAAGAGCTATATCGTCTTCAAAATTTTCTAAATCAGAATTGCTATTGTTTTCTTGAGAAAGATTTTTAAAAGATTTAAGGGCAATAGATTTACCTTTAGAAGCTTTAAAATTTAACTCATAGGTTTGTAAAGACCCAACTAATTCTTCTACCCTCATAGTATCCGTATCACAAAGTTCCTGGATCGCAGTTATCTTAGAATTGAACCGTTCAGGAAGTGAACATAGTATCTTTGCACACACTTTACTTTCTGGGATTTTATCACCAAGACCCCACATAGAGTTCATAATGTCATTCAATCTTGTATAAAAGTCCATGAACATTTCATTTTCCTCCATATGTATTTCTTCAAATTTACTTGTAAGGAGTTGGACTTTAGATTTCTTGACAATTAATGTTCCCTCGGGTGTCATTTCTAAAATATCCCAAGATTTCTTTGCAGTATCACAGGATATAATTCTTTTGAATTCATCTGGTGATAGTGCGCAAGTGATTGCATTTAGTGCTTTTGCATTGGCACTACTCTCACTTTTCTAAAGTATGGTCCAAGAAAAATAAGGTGAGATTTTCATAGATTTGGATCTATCGATACCAGTTACTTCAATGGTAGGAAGGGTCCATTCAGTCACTGTGGCTTGCCACATGCTCTCATCCATAGATTTAAGGAAAATTCTCATATAGGCATAATTGGAGCCATCAAATGGTGGAGGCCTAGTGATCGAAAGGCTATCAAAATTTGACATCTTATAAATAGCTTAGATCGATTAGCTCAGGAAATAAATCCAAAAATATAACAATTAAAATGAGCTATTAGTCTCTAATACCACTTGAAAAGGCCAAGCTATATGTCCTTAAGGGGGGGGGGGGTTGAATAGGACTATGCCAAATTTAAGTTTTAACAGCAAAATAAAAGAATATGATAGCCAAATAAAGGAAATCA